>NW_026777572.1:0-211146 GCF_028023285.1 Balaenoptera ricei
CAAGACCTTACTTACAGAGAGTAGTTAGGGACAGTGTCAGGGCCTTGGGACTAATTTCAGGGTCTTAGTTAAGGAGAGCATCAGGAGAGTCAGGAAATGAGCTAGGGATAGTGTCAAGACCTTACTTACAGAGAGTATCAGGTCCTTACTTAGGGCTAGTGTCAGGGCTTCAGGTAGGGACAGCGTCAGAGCCTGAGTAAGACCTAGCGTCAGGGCCTTAGCTAGGGACAGTGTCAGGGCATGACTTAGGAAGAGCATCAGGGTCTCAAAGACATTTTGAGGGTCTGAGTTAGGTACAGCGTCTGGGCCTGAGTTAGGGACAGACTCAGGGCTTCACTTAGGGACAGAATCAGGGCTTACATAGGGACAGTATCAGGACCTTGGTTAGGACCAGCATCAGAGTCTATGTCAGGAATCGTGTCAGAGCCTCAGTTAGGAGTAGTGTCAGGGCCTTAGTTAGGGACAGTGTCAGGGCCTGAGTTAGAACTAGCATCATAGCCTTTGTTATATATTGTATCACGGCCTGAGTTAGGAGTAGTGTCAGAGCCTTAGTAAGGAACAGTGTCAGGGCCTTAGTTAGGACCAGCATCAGAGTCTATGTCAGGAATCGTGTCAGAGCCTCAGTTAGGAGTAGTGTCAGGGCCTTAGGGACAGTGTCGGGGCCTGAGTTAGGTGTAGTGTCAGGGCCTTTGTTAGGGACAGTGTCAGTGCCTGAGCTAGGTGGAGTGTCAGGGCCTTAGTTAGGGACAGTGTCAGGGTCTTGGGTATGACTAGCATCAGAGCCTTTGTTAGGAACAGTGTTAGGGTCTTAGTTAGGATTAGTGTCAGGTCCTTCTGTTAGGTACAGTGTCAGGTCCTGAGTTAGGAATAGGGGTAGGGCTATAGTTAGGGACAGTATCAGGCACTGACTTAGGACGAGCATCTAGACCTTAGTTAGAGACAGTATCACGTCCTTGGGACTAAATTCAGGGCCTGAGTTAGGCACAGCATAAAGGCTTTAGTTAGCATAAGAGGCAGGAGGTTAGCTAGGGACAGGGTCAGGTTAACATGTAGGGATAGTGTCAGGGAATAACCTAGGGATAGTGTCAAGACTTCAGTTACTGAGAGGATCAGGGCCTTCTTTAGAACCAGTGTCAGGGCTTCAGGTAGGGACAGCGTCAGAGGCTGACTTAGGGAGAGCGACAGGGCCTGAGTGAAGCCTAACGTCAGGGCATTAGCTAGGGACATTTTCAGGGCATGACTTAGGAGCAGCATCAGGACCTTTGTAGGGTCAGCATTAGGGTCTTAGTTAAAGACATGACCAGGACCTGAATTAGGAGTAGTTTCAGGGCCTTAGTTAAGGACAGTGTCAGGGCCTTAGTTAGGACTAGCATCAGAACCTTTGTTAGCTATTGTGAAAGAGACTGAGTTAGGGACAGGTTCGTGGCCTTTGTTAGGACTACGTTTAGGGTTACGGTTAGAGTTAGGGTTTTAGGGTTGGGGCTAGGGTTAGGGTTAAGGGTTAGGGGTTAGGGTTTAGGGTTTAGGGTTTAAGGTTAAGGGGAGGGTGAGGGTTAGTGTTAGAGGGTTAGGGTTACATTTCCAGAGCACTCGAACAGCATCAAGACCACATTTCTAGACAGTCCAACGTGCCATAGAAGTCTTCGTCATGGCCCTCGTCTGAGGTGACATGAGAAAACACTCTGCTTAGAATTCTTCAATGACCGCATACCTGAAGTCCCCTTACTCAAGGAGAAAGTCAGCATCCTACCATGTTCTGTTGCTCACGGGAAACACAACGTGAGCAATTGCCTTCAGGTAAGGCCCTGAATTGCCATGCAGAAGCGGAGGCGTGCAGCAGTTTCCATGAGGCCGTAGCCGATGCTCTGCATTATTTTAACGTCAGTACGCTTTGCAGGACATCTAGGAGCCTCGCGTGGGCACCCTATTCCCTGCAAGAACACTGAGTAGCCACAGGCCCGCTAAGCAACATCCAGGCCCGTAGCCCTTCGGAGCCACTCTGTGTATGCCAAGTGTAGGGCAACAGACTTCACTCTTTCTTGGGACAGCTTGATTTCCCCAGCACTCCCACAGGTCGACGAACACCGTTCTAGCAGGTCCAACGTGCCGTGCAAGTCTGGCTCATTGACCAAGTCTGAGCTGCACTGAGAAAAACCCTCGGCTTCGTATTCCATCTGGGACCCCATGCCTGAAGTCACCCTGCCTCCAGGAGAAAGTTAGCTTGCGTTCCGACTGCAACTAAAGCCCAGTTCCTCGGGTAACACTGCAGGCTTCTGAAGAGCCACGGGCCCGGAGGCCTAGCTGGGGCGTTCCTTGGTTGAGGCAGTTCGCTATTTGCAGAACACCCTGCTTCGAGGAGTTGATTCAGGGAAGGAACCACTGGGTAACCTGTGTCTGTTTGGACTTGTTAGAAAGCACAGGGATGTATGCTGCGTGTGCCCGTGGAAATGGGGGCCTGATGGAACTAGCCTTGCTTTCCCATTCTGAAAGCTCCATTCATGCTGCCTTGAAGCTACTTGAAATTGACTGCTGTTGACAGGCCACTAGCCACTGTAGGCATGGCTCTGGGAAGAAAATGAGCATTCTCCAGGTAAGCAGGGTGCTTCGATGGCCGGGGTGGAACTCATCCTGCCACGCTCTAGAGCTAAAGGGAAACTCATCGTGAGTACTGGCCTCGAGGTAAGTCCCTGAGTAGCCGCGCAGAAAGGGAGGCATGCAACTCTTTCCATGAGGTCTTAGTCGCTGTTCTGCTTTGTTTTATTTTATTTATTTTATATTTTATTGTTTTTTTAAGATTTATTGATTGATTGATTGATTGCTATGTTGGGTCTTCGTTTCTGTGCTAGGGCTCTCTCCAGTGGCGGTAAGTGGGGGCCCCTCTTCATCGTGGTGCGTAGGCCTCTCACTATCGCGGCCTCTCTTGTTGCGGAACACAGGCTCCAGAGGCGCAGGCTCAGTAGTTGTGGCTCACGGGCCCAGTTGCTCCGCGGCATGCGGGATCCTCCCAGACCAGGGCTAGAACCCGTGTCCCCTGCATTGGCAGGCAGATTCTCAACCACTGCACCACCAGGGAAGCCTCTGTTCTGCTTTACTTTTAAAGGAAGTACCCTTTTCAGTACTCGTAGGCCCCTCGGGTGTGCATCATTTTCCCTCCAAGATCAGTGAGTACCTCCAGACCCCTGTGGGCCTGCTGAGCAATATCGAGGCCCAAAGGTCGGTCCCTGGGAGGCCCTCTGTGTATGCCGAGTGATGGGCAACACACTGCTCGTTCCTTAAGGAGAGCTACATTTCCAGAGCACTGGAACAGCCTCAGGACCACATTTCTAGCCAGTGCGACGTGCCATGGAATTGTTCGTCATGGCCCCCGTCTGAGCTGCCATGAGAAAACACTCTGCTTAGGATTCTTCGAGGACCTCGTACCTGAAGTCACTCTGATCGAGGAGAAAGTCAGCATCCTACCATACTGTGTCGCTAACGGGACACTCAGCGTGAGCAGTTGTCTCAACGTAAGGCCCTGAATTGCCATGCAGAAGTGGAGGCGTGCAGCAGTTTCCAGGAGGCCATAGCCGTTACTCTGCATTATTTTAACGTCAGTACGCTTTGCAGGACATCTAGGAGCCTCGCGTGGGCACCCTATTCCCTGCAAGAACACTGAGTACCCTCAGGCCCCCATGGGCCTGCTAAGCCACATCCAGGCCCGTAGCCCTTCGGAGCCACTCTGTGTATGCCGAGTGTAGGGCAACAGACTGCACTCTTTCTTGGGACAGCTTGATTTCCTCAACACTCCCATAGGTCGACGAACACCTTTCTAGCAGGTCCATCATGCCGTGCAAGTCTGAATCATTGGCCTAGTCTGAGCTGCACTGAGAAAAACACTCGGCTTCGCATTCCATCTGGGACCCCCTGTCTGAAGTCACCCTGCCTCCAGGAGAATGTCGGCTTGCGTTCCGACTGCCACTAAAGCCCAGTTCCTCGTGTAACACTGCAGGCTTTTGAAGAGCCACGGACCCGGAGTCCTAGCTGGGGCTTTCCTTGGTTGAGGCATTTCGCTAGATGCAGAACACCCGGCTTCGAGGAGTTGATTCAGGGAAGGAACCACTGGGTAACCTGTGTCTGTTTGGACTTGTTAGAAAGCTCAGGGATGTATGCTGCATGTGCCCGTGGAAAGGGGGGCCTGATGGAACTAGCCTTGCTTTCCCATTCTGAAAGCTCCATTCATGCTGCCTTGAAGCTACTTGAAATTGACTGCTGTTGACAGGCCACTAGCCACTGTAGGCATGGCTCTGGGAAGAAAATGAGCATTCTCCAGGTAAGCAGGGTGCTTCGATGGCCGGGGTGGAACTCATCCTGCCACGCTCTAGAGCTAAAGGGAAACTCATCGTGAGTACTGGCCTCGAGGTAAGTCCCTGAGTAGCCGCGCAGAAAGGGAGGCATGCAACTCTTTCCATGAGGTCTTAGTCGCTGTTCTGCTTTGTTTTATTTTATTTATTTTATATTTTATTGTTTTTTTAAGATTTATTGATTGATTGATTGATTGCTATGTTGGGTCTTCGTTTCTGTGCTAGGGCTCTCTCCAGTGGCGGTAAGTGGGGGCCCCTCTTCATCGTGGTGCGTAGGCCTCTCACTATCGCGGCCTCTCTTGTTGCGGAACACAGGATCCAGAGGCGCAGGCTCAGTAGTTGTGGCACACGGGCCCAGTTGCTCCGCGGCATGCGGGATCCTCCCAGACCAGGGCTAGAACCCGTGTCCCCTGCATTGGCAGGCAGATTCTCAACCACTGCACCACCAGGGAAGCCTCTGTTCTGCTTTACTTTTAAAGGAAGTACCCTTTTCAGTACTCGTAGGCCCCTCGGGTGTGCATCATTTTCCCTCCAAGATCAGTGAGTACCTCCAGACCCCTGTGGGCCTGCTGAGCAACATCGAGGCCCAAAGGTCGGTCCCTGGGAGGCCCTCTGTGTATGCCGAGTGATGGGCAACACACTGCTCGTTCCTTAAGGAGAGCTACATTTCCAGAGCACTGGAACAGCCTCAGGACCACATTTCTAGCCAGTGCAACGTGCCATGGAATTGTTCGTCATGGCCCCCGTCTGAGCTGCCATGAGAAAACACTCTGCTTAGGATTCTTCGAGGACCTCGTACCTGAAGTCACTCTGCTCGAGGAGAAAGTCAGCATCCTACCATGCTGTGTCACTAACGGGACACTCAGCGTGAGCAGTTGTCTCGACGTAAGGCCCTGAATTGCCATGCAGAAGTGGAGGCGTGCAGCAGTTTCCAGGAGGCCATTCCCGTTACTCTGCATTATTTTAACGTCAGTACGCTTTGCAGGACATCTAGGAGCCTCGCGTGGGCTATTCCCTGCAAGAACACTGAATACCCTCAGGCCCCCGTGGGCCTGCTAAGCCACATCCAGGCCCGTAGCCCTTCGGAGCCACTCTGTGTATGCCGAGTGTAGGGCAACAGACTTCACTCTTTCTTGGGACAGCTTGATTTCCTCAACACTCCCAGAGGTCGACGAACACCTTTCTAGCAGGTCCAACATTCCGTGCAAGTCTGACTCATTGGCCTAGTCTGAGCTGCACTGAGAAAAACACTCGGCTTCGCATTCCATCTGGGACCCCCTGTCTGAAGTCACCCTGCCTCCAGGAGAATGTCGGCTTGCGTTCCGACTGCCACTAAAGCCCAGTTCCTCGGGTAACACTGCAGGCTTTTGAAGAGCCACGGGCCCGGAGGCCTAGCTGGGGCTTTCCTTGGTTGAGGCAGTTTGCTAGATGCAGAACACCCTGCTTCGAGGAGTTGATTCAGGGAAGGAACCACTGGGTAAACTGTGTCTGTTTGGACTTTTTAGAAAGCACAGGGATGTATGCTGCGTGTGCCCGTGGAAATGGGGGCCTGATGGAACTAGCCTTGCTTTCCCATTCTGAAAGCTCCATTCATGCTGCCTTGAAGCTACTTGAAATTGACTGCTGTTGACAGGCCACTAGCCACTGTAGGCATGGCTCTGGGAAGAAAATGAATTTTCTCTAGCTAAGCCGGGTGCTTCGATGGCCTGAGTGGAACTCATCCTGCCACGCTCTAGAGCTAAAGGGAAACTCATCGTGAGTACTGGCCTCGAGGTAAGTCCCTGAGTAGCCGCGCAGAAAGGGAGGCATGCAACTCTTTCCATGAGGTCTTAGTCGCTGTTCTGCTTTGTTTTATTTTATTTATTTTATATTTTATTGTTTTTTTAAGATTTATTGATTGATTGATTGATTGCTATGTTGGGTCTTCGTTTCTGTGCTAGGGCTCTCTCCAGTGGCGGTAAGTGGGGGCCCCTCTTCATCGTGGTGCGTAGGCCTCTCACTATCGCGGCCTCTCTTGTCGCGGAACACAGGCTCCAGAGGCGCAGGCTCAGTAGTTGTGGCTCACGGGCCCAGTTGCTCCGCGGCATGCGGGATCCTCCCAGACCAGGGCTAGAACCCGTGTCCCCTGCATTGGCAGGCAGATTCTCAACCACTGCACCACCAGGGAAGCCTCTGTTCTGCTTTACTTTTAAAGGAAGTACCCTTTTCAGTACTCGTAGGCCCCTCGGGTGTGCATCATTTTCCCTCCAAGATCAGTGAGTACCTCCAGACCCCTGTGGGCCTGCTGAGCAACATCGAGGCCCAAAGGTCGGTCCCTGGGAGGCCCTCTGTGTATGCCGAGTGATGGGCAACACACTGCTCGTTCCTTAAGGAGAGCTACATTTCCAGAGCACTGGAACAGCCTCAGGACCACATTTCTAGCCAGTGCGACGTGCCATGGAATTGTTCGTCATGGCCCCCGTCTGAGCTGCCATGAGAAAACACTCTGCTTAGGATTCTTCGAGGACCTCGTACCTGAAGTCACTCTGCTCGAGGAGAAAGTCAGCATCCTACCATGCTGTGTCGCTAACGGGACACTCAGCCTGAGCAGTTGTCTCAACGAAAGGCCCTGAATTGCCATGCAGAAGTGGAGGCGTGCAGCAGTTTCCAGGAGGCCATAGCCGTTACTCTGCATTATTTTAACGTCAGTACGCTTTGCAGGACATCTAGGAGCCTCGCGTGGGCACCCTATTCCCTGCAAGAACACTGAGTACCCTCAGGCCCCCATGGGCCTGCTAAGCCACATCCAGGCCCGTAGCCCTTCGGAGCCACTCTGTGTATGCCGAGTGTAGGGCAACAGACTGCACTCTTTCTTGGGACAGCTTGATTTCCTCAACACTCCCATAGGTCGACGAACACCTTTCTAGCAGGTCCATCATGCCGTGCAAGTCTGACTCATTGGCCTAGTCTGAGCTGCACTGAGAAAAACACTCGGCTTCGCATTCCATCTGGGACCCCCTGTCTGAAGTCACCCTGCCTCCAGGAGAATGTCGGCTTGCGTTCCGACTGCCACTAAAGCCCAGTTCCTCGTGTAACACTGCAGGCTTTTGAAGAGCCATGGACCCGGAGGCATAGCTGGGGCTTTCCTTGGTTGAGGCATTTCGCTAGATGCAGAACACCCGGCTTCGAGGAGTTGATTCAGGGAAGAAACCACTGGGTAAACTGTGTCTGTTTGGACTTTTTAGAAAGCTCAGGGATGTATGCTGCATGTGCCCGTGGAAATGGGGGCCTGATGGAACTAGCCTTGCTTTCCCATTCTGAAAGCTCCATTCATGCTGCCTTGAAGCTACTTGAAATTGACTGCTGTTGACAGGCCACTAGCCACTGTAGGCATGGCTCTGGGAAGAAAATGAGCATTCTCCAGGTAAGCCGGGTGCTTCGATGGCCGGGGTGGAACTCATCCTGCCACGCTCTAGAGCTAAAGGGAAACTCATCGTGAGTACTGGCCTCGAGGTAAGTCCCTGAGTAGCCGCGCAGAAAGGGAGGCATGCAACTCTTTCCATGAGGTCTTAGTCGCTGTTCTGCTTTGTTTTATTTTATTTATTTTATATTTTATTGTTTTTTTAAGATTTATTGATTGATTGATTGATTGCTATGTTGGGTCTTCGTTTCTGTGCTAGGGCTCTCTCCAGTGGCGGTAAGTGGGGGCCCCTCTTCATCGTGGTGCGTAGGCCTCTCACTATCGCGGCCTCTCTTGTTGCGGAACACAGGCTCCAGAGGCGCAGGCTCAGTAGTTGTGGCTCACGGGCCCAGTTGCTCCGCGGCATGCGGGATCCTCCCAGACCAGGGCTAGAACCCGTGTCCCCTGCATTGGCAGGCAGATTCTCAACCACTGCACCACCAGGGAAGCCTCTGTTCTGCTTTACTTTTAAAGGAAGTACCCTTTTCAGTACTCGTAGGCCCCTCGGGTGTGCATCATTTTCCCTCCAAGATCAGTGAGTACCTCCAGACCCCTGTGGGCCTGCTGAGCAATATCGAGGCCCAAAGGTCGGTCCCTGGGAGGCCCTCTGTGTATGCCGAGTGATGGGCAACACACTGCTCGTTCCTTAAGGAGAGCTACATTTCCAGAGCACTGGAACAGCCTCAGGACCACATTTCTAGCCAGTGCGACGTGCCATGGAATTGTTCGTCATGGCCCCCGTCTGAGCTGCCATGAGAAAACACTCTGCTTAGGATTCTTCGAGGACCTCGTACCTGAAGTCACTCTGATCGAGGAGAAAGTCAGCATCCTACCATACTGTGTCGCTAACGGGACACTCAGCGTGAGCAGTTGTCTCAACGTAAGGCCCTGAATTGCCATGCAGAAGTGGAGGCGTGCAGCAGTTTCCAGGAGGCCATAGCCGTTACTCTGCATTATTTTAACGTCAGTACGCTTTGCAGGACATCTAGGAGCCTCGCGTGGGCACCCTATTCCCTGCAAGAACACTGAGTACCCTCAGGCCCCCATGGGCCTGCTAAGCCACATCCAGGCCCGTAGCCCTTCGGAGCCACTCTGTGTATGCCGAGTGTAGGGCAACAGACTGCACTCTTTCTTGGGACAGCTTGATTTCCTCAACACTCCCATAGGTCGACGAACACCTTTCTAGCAGGTCCATCATGCCGTGCAAGTCTGAGTCATTGGCCTAGTCTGAGCTGCACTGAGAAAAACACTCGGCTTCGCATTCCATCTGGGACCCCCTGTCTGAAGTCACCCTGCCTCCAGGAGAATGTCGGCTTGCGTTCCGACTGCCACTAAAGCCCAGTTCCTCGTGTAACACTGCAGGCTTTTGAAGAGCCACGGACCCGGAGTCCTAGCTGGGGCTTTCCTTGGTTGAGGCATTTCGCTAGATGCAGAACACCCGGCTTCGAGGAGTTGATTCAGGGAAGGAACCACTGGGTAACCTGTGTCTGTTTGGACTTGTTAGAAAGCTCAGGGATGTATGCTGCATGTGCCCGTGGAAAGGGGGGCCTGATGGAACTAGCCTTGCTTTCCCATTCTGAAAGCTCCATTCATGCTGCCTTGAAGCTACTTGAAATTGACTGCTGTTGACAGGCCACTAGCCACTGTAGGCATGGCTCTGGGAAGAAAATGAGCATTCTCCAGGTAAGCAGGGTGCTTCGATGGCCGGGGTGGAACTCATCCTGCCACGCTCTAGAGCTAACGGGAAACTCATCGTGAGTACTGGCCTCGAGGTAAGTCCCTGAGTAGCCGCGCAGAAAGGGAGGCATGCAACTCTTTCCATGAGGTCTTAGTCGCTGTTCTGCTTTGTTTTATTTTATTTATTTTATATTTTATTGTTTTTTTAAGATTTATTGATTGATTGATTGATTGCTATGTTGGGTCTTCGTTTCTGTGCTAGGGCTCTCTCCAGTGGCGGTAAGTGGGGGCCCCTCTTCATCGTGGTGCGTAGGCCTCTCACTATCGCGGCCTCTCTTGTTGCGGAACACAGGATCCAGAGGCGCAGGCTCAGTAGTTGTGGCTCACGGGCCCAGTTGCTCCGCGGCATGCGGGATCCTCCCAGACCAGGGCTAGAACCCGTGTCCCCTGCATTGGCAGGCAGATTCTCAACCACTGCACCACCAGGGAAGCCTCTGTTCTGCTTTACTTTTAAAGGAAGTACCCTTTTCAGTACTCGTAGGCCCCTCGGGTGTGCATCATTTTCCCTCCAAGATCAGTGAGTACCTCCAGACCCCTGTGGGCCTGCTGAGCAACATCGAGGCCCAAAGGTCGGTCCCTGGGAGGCCCTCTGTGTATGCCGAGTGATGGGCAACACACTGCTCGTTCCTTAAGGAGAGCTACATTTCCAGAGCACTGGAACAGCCTCAGGACCACATTTCTAGCCAGTGCAACGTGCCATGGAATTGTTCGTCATGGCCCCCGTCTGAGCTGCCATGAGAAAACACTCTGCTTAGGATTCTTCGAGGACCTCGTACCTGAAGTCACTCTGCTCGAGGAGAAAGTCAGCATCCTACCATGCTGTGTCACTAACGGGACACTCAGCGTGAGCAGTTGTCTCGACGTAAGGCCCTGAATTGCCATGCAGAAGTGGAGGCGTGCAGCAGTTTCCAGGAGGCCATTCCCGTTACTCTGCATTATTTTAACGTCAGTACGCTTTGCAGGACATCTAGGAGCCTCGCGTGGGCTATTCCCTGCAAGAACACTGAATACCCTCAGGCCCCCGTGGGCCTGCTAAGCCACATCCAGGCCCGTAGCCCTTCGGAGCCACTCTGTGTATGCCGAGTGTAGGGCAACAGACTTCACTCTTTCTTGGGACAGCTTGATTTCCTCAACACTCCCAGAGGTCGACGAACACCTTTCTAGCAGGTCCAACATTCCATGCAAGTCTGACTCATTGGCCTAGTCTGAGCTGCACTGAGAAAAACACTCGGCTTCGCATTCCATCTGGGACCCCCTGTCTGAAGTCACCCTGCCTCCAGGAGAATGTCGGCTTGCGTTCCGACTGCCACTAAAGCCCAGTTCCTCGGGTAACACTGCAGGCTTTTGAAGAGCCACGGGCCCGGAGGCCTAGCTGGGGCTTTCCTTGGTTGAGGCAGTTTGCTAGATGCAGAACACCCTGCTTCGAGGAGTTGATTCAGGGAAGGAACCACTGGGTAAACTGTGTCTGTTTGGACTTTTTAGAAAGCACAGGGATGTATGCTGCGTGTGCCCGTGGAAATGGGGGCCTGATGGAACTAGCCTTGCTTTCCCATTCTGAAAGCTCCATTCATGCTGCCTTGAAGCTACTTGAAATTGACTGCTGTTGACAGGCCACTAGCCACTGTAGGCATGGCTCTGGGAAGAAAATGAATTTTCTCTAGCTAAGCCGGGTGCTTCGATGGCCTGAGTGGAACTCATCCTGCCACGCTCTAGAGCTAAAGGGAAACTCATCGTGAGTACTGGCCTCGAGGTAAGTCCCTGAGTAGCCGCGCAGAAAGGGAGGCATGCAACTCTTTCCATGAGGTCTTAGTCGCTGTTCTGCTTTGTTTTATTTTATTTATTTTATATTTTATTGTTTTTTTAAGATTTATTGATTGATTGATTGATTGCTATGTTGGGTCTTCGTTTCTGTGCTAGGGCTCTCTCCAGTGGCGGTAAGTGGGGGCCCCTCTTCATCGTGGTGCGTAGGCCTCTCACTATCGCGGCCTCTCTTGTCGCGGAGCACAGGCTCCAGAGGCGCAGGCTCAGTAGTTGTGGCTCACGGGCCCAGTTGCTCCGCGGCATGCGGGATCCTCCCAGACCAGGGCTAGAACCCGTGTCCCCTGCATTGGCAGGCAGATTCTCAACCACTGCACCACCAGGGAAGCCTCTGTTCTGCTTTACTTTTAAAGGAAGTACCCTTTTCAGTACTCGTAGGCCCCTCGGGTGTGCATCATTTTCCCTCCAAGATCAGTGAGTACCTCCAGACCCCTGTGGGCCTGCTGAGCAACATCGAGGCCCAAAGGTCGGTCCCTGGGAGGCCCTCTGTGTATGCCGAGTGATGGGCAACACACTGCTCGTTCCTTAAGGAGAGCTACATTTCCAGAGCACTGGAACAGCCTCAGGACCACATTTCTAGCCAGTGCGACGTGCCATGGAATTGTTCGTCATGGCCCCCGTCTGAGCTGCCATGAGAAAACACTCTGCTTAGGATTCTTCGAGGACCTCGTACCTGAAGTCACTCTGCTCGAGGAGAAAGTCAGCATCCTACCATGCTGTGTCGCTAACGGGACACTCAGCCTGAGCAGTTGTCTCAACGAAAGGCCCTGAATTGCCATGCAGAAGTGGAGGCGTGCAGCAGTTTCCAGGAGGCCATAGCCGTTACTCTGCATTATTTTAACGTCAGTACGCTTTGCAGGACATCTAGGAGCCTCGCGTGGGCACCCTATTCCCTGCAAGAACACTGAGTACCCTCAGGCCCCCATGGGCCTGCTAAGCCACATCCAGGCCCGTAGCCCTTCGGAGCCACTCTGTGTATGCCGAGTGTAGGGCAACAGACTGCACTCTTTCTTGGGACAGCTTGATTTCCTCAACACTCCCATAGGTCGACGAACACCTTTCTAGCAGGTCCATCATGCCGTGCAAGTCTGACTCATTGGCCTAGTCTGAGCTGCACTGAGAAAAACACTCGGCTTCGCATTCCATCTGGGACCCCCTGTCTGAAGTCACCCTGCCTCCAGGAGAATGTCGGCTTGCGTTCCGACTGCCACTAAAGCCCAGTTCCTCGTGTAACACTGCAGGCTTTTGAAGAGCCACGGACCCGGAGTCCTAGCTGGGGCTTTCCTTGGTTGAGGCATTTCGCTAGATGCAGAACACCCGGCTTCGAGGAGTTGATTCAGGGAAGAAACCACTGGGTAACCTGTGTCTGTTTGGACTTGTTAGAAAGCTCAGGGATGTATGCTGCATGTGCCCGTGGAAATGGGGGCCTGATGGAACTAGCCTTGCTTTCCCATTCTGAAAGCTCCATTCATGCTGCCTTGAAGCTACTTGAAATTGACTGCTGTTGACAGGCCACTAGCCACTGTAGGCATGACTCTGGGAAGAAAATGAGCATTCTCCAGGTAAGCAGGGTGCTTCGATGGCCGGGGTGGAACTCATCCTGCCACGCTCTAGAGCTAAAGGGAAACTCATCGTGAGTACTGGCCTCGAGGTAAGTCCCTGAGTAGCCGCGCAGAAAGGGAGGCATGCAACTCTTTCCATGAGGTCTTAGTCGCTGTTCTGCTTTGTTTTATTTTATTTATTTTATTTTTTATTGTTTCTTTAAGATTTATTGATTGATTGATTGATTGCTATATTGCGTCTTCTTTTATGTGCTAGGGCTCTCTCCAGTTGCGGTAAGTGGGGGCCACTCTTCATCGCGGCGCGTAGACCTCTCACTATCGCGGCCTCTCTTGTCGCGGAGCACAGGCTCCAGAGGCACAGGCTCAGTAGTTGTGTCTCACGGGGCCAGTTGCTCCGCGGCATGTGGGATCCTCCCAGACCAGGGCTCAAACCCGTGTACCCTTCATGGGCAGGTAGATTCTCAACCACTGCGCCACCAGGGAAGCCCCTGTTCTGCTTTATTTTAAAGGAAGTACCCTTTTCAGTACTCGTAGGCCCTTCGGGTGCGCATCATTTTCCCTCCAAGATCAGTGAGTACCTCCAGACCCCTGTGGGCCTGCTGAGCAACATCGAGGCCCAAAGGTCGGTCCCTGCGAGGCCCTCTGTGTATGCCGAGTGATGGGCAACACACTGCTCGTTCCTTAAGGAGAGCTACATTTCCAGAGCACTGGAACAGCCTCAGGACCACATTTCTGGCCAGTGCGACGTGCCATGGAAGTGTTCGTCATGGCCCCCGTCTGAGCTGCCATGAGAAAACACTGTGGTTAGGATTCTTCGAGGACCTCGTAGCTGAAGTCACTCTGCTCGAGGAGAAAGTCAGCATCCTACCATGCTGTGTCGATAACGGGACACTCAGCGTGAGCAGTTGTCTCGAGGTAAGGCCCTGAATTGCCATGCAGAAGCGGAGGCGTGCAGCAGTTTCCAGGAGGCCATAGCCGTTGCTCTGCATTATTTTAACGTCAGTACGCTTTGCAGGACATCTAGGAGCCTCGCGTGGGCACCCTATTCCCTGCAAGAACACTGAGTACCCTCAGGCCCCCGTGGGCCTGCTAAGCCACATCCAGGCCCGTAGCCCTTCGGAGCCACTCTGTGTATGCTGAGTGTAGAGCAACAGACTGCACTCTTTCTTGGGACAGCTTGATTTCCTCAACACTCCCAGAGGTCGACGAACACCTTTCTAGCAGGTCCAACATGCCGTGCAAGTCTGACTCATTGCCCTAGTGTGAGCTGCACTGAGAAAAACACTCGGCTTCGCATTCCATCTGGGACCCCCTGTCTGAAGTCACCCTGCCTCCAGGAGAATGTCGGCTTGCGTTCCGACTGCCACTAAAGCCCAGTTCCTCGGGTAACACTGCAGGCTTTTGAAGAGCCACGGACCCGGAGTCCTAGCTGGGGCTTTCCTTGGTTGAGGCAGTTCGCTATTTGCAGAACACCCTGCTTCGAGGAGTTGAATCAGGGAAGGAACCACTGGGTAACCTGTGTCTGTTTGGACTTGTAAGAAAGCACAGGGATGTATGCTGCGTGTGCCCGTGGAAATGGGGGCCTGATGGAACTAGCCTTGCTTTCCCATTTTGAAAGCTCCATTCATGCTGCCTTGAAGCTACTTGAAATTGACTGCTGTTGACAGGCCACTAGCCACTGTAGGCATGGCTCTGGGAAGAAAATGAGCATTCTCCAGGTAAGCCGGGTGCTTCGATGGCCGGGGTGGAGCTCATCCTGCCACGCTCTAGAGGTAAAGGGAAACTCAACATGACTACTGGCCTCGAGGTAAGTCCCTGAGTAGCCACGCAGAAAGGGAGGCATGCAGCTCTTTCCATGAGGTCTTAGTCGCTGTTCTGCTTTGTTTTATTTTATTTATTTTATATTTTATTGTTTTTTTAAGATTTATTGATTGATTGATTGATTGCTATGTTGGGTCTTCGTTTCTGTGCTAGGGCTCTCTCCAGTGGCGGTAAGTGGGGGCCCCTCTTCATCGTGGTGCGTAGGCCTCTCACTATCGCGGCCTCTCTTGTCGCGGAGCACAGGCTCCAGAGGCGCAGGCTCAGTAGTTGTGGCTCACGGGCCCAGTTGCTCCGCGGCATGCGGGATCCTCCCAGACCAGGGCTAGAACCCGTGTCCCCTGCATTGGCAGGCAGATTCTCAACCACTGCACCACCAGGGAAGCCTCTGTTCTGCTTTACTTTTAAAGGAAGTACCCTTTTCAGTACTCGTAGGCCCCTCGGGTGTGCATCATTTTCCCTCCAAGATCAGTGAGTACCTCCAGACCCCTGTGGGCCTGCTGAGCAACATCGAGGCCCAAAGGTTGGTCCCTGGGAGGCCCTCTGTGTATGCCGAGTGATGGGCAACACACTGCTCGTTCCTTAAGGAGAGCTACATTTCCAGAGCACTGGAACAGCCTCAGGACCACATTTCTAGCCAGTGCGACGTGCCATGGAATTGTTCGTCATGGCCCCCGTCTGAGCTGCCATGAGAAAACACTCTGCTTAGGATTCTTCGAGGACCTCGTACCTGAAGTCACTCTGATCGAGGAGAAAGTCAGCATCCTACCATACTGTGTCGCTAACGGGACACTCAGCGTGAGCAGTTGTCTCAACGTAAGTCCCTGAATTGCCATGCAGAAGTGGAGGCGTGCAGCAGTTTCCAGGAGGCCATAGCCGTTACTCTGCATTATTTTAACGTCAGTACGCTTTGCAGGACATCTAGGAGCCTCGCGTGGGCACCCTATTCCCTGCAAGAACACTGAGTACCCTCAGGCCCCCATGGGCCTGCTAAGCCACATCCAGGCCCGTAGCCCTTCGGAGCCACTCTGTGTATGCCGAGTGTAGGGCAACAGACTGCACTCTTTCTTGGGACAGCTTGATTTCCTCAACACTCCCATAGGTCGACGAACACCTTTCTAGCAGGTCCATCATGCCGTGCAAGTCTGAATCATTGGCCTAGTCTGAGCTGCACTGAGAAAAACACTCGGCTTCGCATTCCATCTGGGACCCCCTGTCTGAAGTCACCCTGCCTCCAGGAGAATGTCGGCTTGCGTTCCGACTGCCACTAAAGCCCAGTTCCTCGTGTAACACTGCAGGCTTTTGAAGAGCCACGGACCCGGAGTCCTAGCTGGGGCTTTCCTTGGTTGAGGCATTTCGCTAGATGCAGAACACCCGGCTTCGAGGAGTTGATTCAGGGAAGGAACCACTGGGTAACCTGTGTCTGTTTGGACTTGTTAGAAAGCTCAGGGATGTATGCTGCATGTGCCCGTGGAAAGGGGGGCCTGATGGAACTAGCCTTGCTTTCCCATTCTGAAAGCTCCATTCATGCTGCCTTGAAGCTACTTGAAATTGACTGCTGTTGACAGGCCACTAGCCACTGTAGGCATGGCTCTGGGAAGAAAATGAGCATTCTCCAGGTAAGCAGGGTGCTTCGATGGCCGGGGTGGAACTCATCCTGCCACGCTCTAGAGCTAAAGGGAAACTCATCGTGAGTACTGGCCTCGAGGTAAGTCCCTGAGTAGCCGCGCAGAAAGGGAGGCATGCAACTCTTTCCATGAGGTCTTAGTCGCTGTTCTGCTTTGTTTTATTTTATTTATTTTATATTTTATTGTTTTTTTAAGATTTATTGATTGATTGATTGATTGCTATGTTGGGTCTTCGTTTCTGTGCTAGGGCTCTCTCCAGTGGCGGTAAGTGGGGGCCCCTCTTCATCGTGGTGCGTAGGCCTCTCACTATCGCGGCCTCTCTTGTTGCGGAACACAGGATCCAGAGGCGCAGGCTCAGTAGTTGTGGCTCACGGGCCCAGTTGCTCCGCGGCATGCGGGATCCTCCCAGACCAGGGCTAGAACCCGTGTCCCCTGCATTGGCAGGCAGATTCTCAACCACTGCACCACCAGGGAAGCCTCTGTTCTGCTTTACTTTTAAAGGAAGTACCCTTTTCAGTACTCGTAGGCCCCTCGGGTGTGCATCATTTTCCCTCCAAGATCAGTGAGTACCTCCAGACCCCTGTGGGCCTGCTGAGCAACATCGAGGCCCAAAGGTCGGTCCCTGGGAGGCCCTCTGTGTATGCCGAGTGATGGGCAACACACTGCTCGTTCCTTAAGGAGAGCTACATTTCCAGAGCACTGGAACAGCCTCAGGACCACATTTCTAGCCAGTGCAACGTGCCATGGAATTGTTCGTCATGGCCCCCGTCTGAGCTGCCATGAGAAAACACTCTGCTTAGGATTCTTCGAGGACCTCGTACCTGAAGTCACTCTGCTCGAGGAGAAAGTCAGCATCCTACCATGCTGTGTCACTAACGGGACACTCAGCGTGAGCAGTTGTCTCGACGTAAGGCCCTGAATTGCCATGCAGAAGTGGAGGCGTGCAGCAGTTTCCAGGAGGCCATTCCCGTTACTCTGCATTATTTTAACGTCAGTACGCTTTGCAGGACATCTAGGAGCCTCGCGTGGGCTATTCCCTGCAAGAACACTGAATACCCTCAGGCCCCCGTGGGCCTGCTAAGCCACATCCAGGCCCGTAGCCCTTCGGAGCCACTCTGTGTATGCCGAGTGTAGGGCAACAGACTTCACTCTTTCTTGGGACAGCTTGATTTCCTCAACACTCCCAGAGGTCGACGAACACCTTTCTAGCAGGTCCAACATTCCATGCAAGTCTGACTCATTGGCCTAGTCTGAGCTGCACTGAGAAAAACACTCGGCTTCGCATTCCATCTGGGACCCCCTGTCTGAAGTCACCCTGCCTCCAGGAGAATGTCGGCTTGCGTTCCGACTGCCACTAAAGCCCAGTTCCTCGGGTAACACTGCAGGCTTTTGAAGAGCCACGGGCCCGGAGGCCTAGCTGGGGCTTTCCTTGGTTGAGGCAGTTTGCTAGATGCAGAACACCCTGCTTCGAGGAGTTGATTCAGGGAAGGAACCACTGGGTAAACTGTGTCTGTTTGGACTTTTTAGAAAGCACAGGGATGTATGCTGCGTGTGCCCGTGGAAATGGGGGCCTGATGGAACTAGCCTTGCTTTCCCATTCTGAAAGCTCCATTCATGCTGCCTTGAAGCTACTTGAAATTGACTGCTGTTGACAGGCCACTAGCCACTGTAGGCATGGCTCTGGGAAGAAAATGAATTTTCTCTAGCTAAGCCGGGTGCTTCGATGGCCGGGGTGGAACTCATCCTGCCACGCTCCAGAGCTAAAGGGAAACTCATCGTGAGTACTGGCCTCGAGGTAAGTCCCTGAGTAGCCGCGCAGAAAGGGAGGCATGCAACTCTTTCCCTGAGGTCTTAGTCGCTGTTCTGCTTTGTTTTATTTTATTTTTATTATTTTTTATTGTTTCTTTAAGATTTATTGATTGATTGATTGATTGCTATATTGCGTCTTCTTTTATGTGCTAGGGCTCTCTCCAGTTGCGGTAAGTGGGGGCCACTCTTCATCGCGGCGCGTAGACCTCTCACTATCGCGGCCTCTCTTGTCGCGGAGCACAGGCTCCAGAGGCACAGGCTCAGTAGTTGTGTCTCACGGGCCCAGTTGCTCCGCGGCATGTGGGATCCTCCCAGACCAGGGCTCAAACCCGTGTACCCTTCATGGGCAGGTAGATTCTCAACCACTGCGCCACCAGGGAAGCCCCTGTTCTGCTTTATTTTAAAGGAAGTACCCTTTTCAGTACTCGTAGGCCCTTCGGGTGCGCATCATTTTCCCTCCAAGATCAGTGAGTACCTCCAGACCCCTGTGGGCCTGCTGAGCAACATCGAGGCCCAAAGCTCGGTCCCTGGGAGGGCCTCTGTGTATGCCGAGTGATGGGCAACACACTGCTCGTTCCTTAAGGAGAGCTACATTTCCAGAGCACTGGAACAGCCTCAGGACCACATTTCTGGCCAGTGCGACGTGCCATGGAAGTGTTCGTCATGGCCCCCGTCTGAGCTGCCATGAGAAAACACTCTGCTTAGGATTCTTCGAGGACCTCGTACCTGAAGTCACTCTGCTCGAGGAGAAAGTCAGCATCCTACCATGCTGTGTCGCTAACGGGACACTCAGCGTGAGCAGTTGTCTCGAGGTAAGGCCCTGAATTGCCATGCAGAAGCGGAGGCGTGCAGCAGTTTCCAGAAGGCCATAGCCGTTGCTCTGCATTATTTTAACGTCAGTACGCTTTGCAGGATATCTAGGAGCCTCGCGTGGGCACCCTATTCCCTGCAAGAACACTGAGTACCCTCAGGCCCCCGTGGGCCTGCTAAGCCACATCCAGGCCCGTAGCCCTTCGGAGCCACTCTGTGTATGCTGAGTGTAGAGCAACAGACTGCACTCTTTCTTGGGACAGCTTGATTTCCTCAACACTCCCATAGGTCGACGAACACCTTTCTAGCAGGTCCATCATGCCGTGCAAGTCTGACTCATTGGCCTAGTCTGAGCTGCACTGAGAAAAACACTCGGCTTCGCATTCCATCTGGGACCCCCTGTCTGAAGTCACCCTGCCTCCAGGAGAATGTCGGCTTGCGTTCCGACTGCCACTAAAGCCCAGTTCCTCGTGTAACACTGCAGGCTTTTGAAGAGCCATGGACCCGGAGGCATAGCTGGGGCTTTCCTTGGTTGAGGCATTTCGCTAGATGCAGAACACCCGGCTTCGAGGAGTTGATTCAGGGAAGAAACCACTGGGTAAACTGTGTCTGTTTGGACTTTTTAGAAAGCTCAGGGATGTATGCTGCATGTGCCCGTGGAAATGGGGGCCTGATGGAACTAGCCTTGCTTTCCCATTCTGAAAGCTCCATTCATGCTGCCTTGAAGCTACTTGAAATTGACTGCTGTTGACAGGCCACTAGCCACTGTAGGCATGGCTCTGGGAAGAAAATGAGCATTCTCCAGGTAAGCCGGGTGCTTCGATGGCCGGGGTGGAACTCATCCTGCCACGCTCTAGAGCTAAAGGGAAACTCATCGTGAGTACTGGCCTCGAGGTAAGTCCCTGAGTAGCCGCGCAGAAAGGGAGGCATGCAACTCTTTCCATGAGGTCTTAGTCGCTGTTCTGCTTTGTTTTATTTTATTTATTTTATATTTTATTGTTTTTTTAAGATTTATTGATTGATTGATTGATTGCTATGTTGGGTCTTCGTTTCTGTGCTAGGGCTCTCTCCAGTGGCGGTAAGTGGGGGCCCCTCTTCATCGTGGTGCGTAGGCCTCTCACTATCGCGGCCTCTCTTGTTGCGGAACACAGGCTCCAGAGGCGCAGGCTCAGTAGTTGTGGCTCACGGGCCCAGTTGCTCCGCGGCATGCGGGATCCTCCCAGACCAGGGCTAGAACCCGTGTCCCCTGCATTGGCAGGCAGATTCTCAACCACTGCACCACCAGGGAAGCCTCTGTTCTGCTTTACTTTTAAAGGAAGTACCCTTTTCAGTACTCGTAGGCCCCTCGGGTGTGCATCATTTTCCCTCCAAGATCAGTGAGTACCTCCAGACCCCTGTGGGCCTGCTGAGCAATATCGAGGCCCAAAGGTCGGTCCCTGGGAGGCCCTCTGTGTATGCCGAGTGATGGGCAACACACTGCTCGTTCCTTAAGGAGAGCTACATTTCCAGAGCACTGGAACAGCCTCAGGACCACATTTCTAGCCAGTGCGACGTGCCATGGAATTGTTCGTCATGGCCCCCGTCTGAGCTGCCATGAGAAAACACTCTGCTTAGGATTCTTCGAGGACCTCGTACCTGAAGTCACTCTGATCGAGGAGAAAGTCAGCATCCTACCATACTGTGTCGCTAACGGGACACTCAGCGTGAGCAGTTGTCTCAACGTAAGGCCCTGAATTGCCATGCAGAAGTGGAGGCGTGCAGCAGTTTCCAGGAGGCCATAGCCGTTACTCTGCATTATTTTAACGTCAGTACGCTTTGCAGGACATCTAGGAGCCTCGCGTGGGCACCCTATTCCCTGCAAGAACACTGAGTACCCTCAGGCCCCCATGGGCCTGCTAAGCCACATCCAGGCCCGTAGCCCTTCGGAGCCACTCTGTGTATGCCGAGTGTAGGGCAACAGACTGCACTCTTTCTTGGGACAGCTTGATTTCCTCAACACTCCCATAGGTCGACGAACACCTTTCTAGCAGGTCCATCATGCCGTGCAAGTCTGAGTCATTGGCCTAGTCTGAGCTGCACTGAGAAAAACACTCGGCTTCGCATTCCATCTGGGACCCCCTGTCTGAAGTCACCCTGCCTCCAGGAGAATGTCGGCTTGCGTTCCGACTGCCACTAAAGCCCAGTTCCTCGTGTAACACTGCAGGCTTTTGAAGAGCCACGGACCCGGAGTCCTAGCTGGGGCTTTCCTTGGTTGAGGCATTTCGCTAGATGCAGAACACCCGGCTTCGAGGAGTTGATTCAGGGAAGGAACCACTGGGTAACCTGTGTCTGTTTGGACTTGTTAGAAAGCTCAGGGATGTATGCTGCATGTGCCCGTGGAAAGGGGGGCCTGATGGAACTAGCCTTGCTTTCCCATTCTGAAAGCTCCATTCATGCTGCCTTGAAGCTACTTGAAATTGACTGCTGTTGACAGGCCACTAGCCACTGTAGGCATGGCTCTGGGAAGAAAATGAGCATTCTCCAGGTAAGCAGGGTGCTTCGATGGCCGGGGTGGAACTCATCCTGCCACGCTCTAGAGCTAACGGGAAACTCATCGTGAGTACTGGCCTCGAGGTAAGTCCCTGAGTAGCCGCGCAGAAAGGGAGGCATGCAACTCTTTCCATGAGGTCTTAGTCGCTGTTCTGCTTTATTTTATTTATTTTATATTTTATTGTTTTTTTAAGATTTATTGATTGATTGATTGATTGCTATGTTGGGTCTTCGTTTCTGTGCTAGGGCTCTCTCCAGTGGCGGTAAGTGGGGGCCCCTCTTCATCGTGGTGCGTAGGCCTCTCACTATCGCGGCCTCTCTTGTTGCGGAACACAGGATCCAGAGGCGCAGGCTCAGTAGTTGTGGCTCACGGGCCCAGTTGCTCCGCGGCATGCGGGATCCTCCCAGACCAGGGCTAGAACCCGTGTCCCCTGCATTGGCAGGCAGATTCTCAACCACTGCACCACCAGGGAAGCCTCTGTTCTGCTTTACTTTTAAAGGAAGTACCCTTTTCAGTACTCGTAGGCCCCTCGGGTGTGCATCATTTTCCCTCCAAGATCAGTGAGTACCTCCAGACCCCTGTGGGCCTGCTGAGCAACATCGAGGCCCAAAGGTCGGTCCCTGGGAGGCCCTCTGTGTATGCCGAGTGATGGGCAACACACTGCTCGTTCCTTAAGGAGAGCTACATTTCCAGAGCACTGGAACAGCCTCAGGACCACATTTCTAGCCAGTGCAACGTGCCATGGAATTGTTCGTCATGGCCCCCGTCTGAGCTGCCATGAGAAAACACTCTGCTTAGGATTCTTCGAGGACCTCGTACCTGAAGTCACTCTGCTCGAGGAGAAAGTCAGCATCCTACCATGCTGTGTCACTAACGGGACACTCAGCGTGAGCAGTTGTCTCGACGTAAGGCCCTGAATTGCCATGCAGAAGTGGAGGCGTGCAGCAGTTTCCAGGAGGCCATTCCCGTTACTCTGCATTATTTTAACGTCAGTACGCTTTGCAGGACATCTAGGAGCCTCGCGTGGGCTATTCCCTGCAAGAACACTGAATACCCTCAGGCCCCCGTGGGCCTGCTAAGCCACATCCAGGCCCGTAGCCCTTCGGAGCCACTCTGTGTATGCCGAGTGTAGGGCAACAGACTTCACTCTTTCTTGGGACAGCTTGATTTCCTCAACACTCCCAGAGGTCGACGAACACCTTTCTAGCAGGTCCAACATTCCATGCAAGTCTGACTCATTGGCCTAGTCTGAGCTGCACTGAGAAAAACACTCGGCTTCGCATTCCATCTGGGACCCCCTGTCTGAAGTCACCCTGCCTCCAGGAGAATGTCGGCTTGCGTTCCGACTGCCACTAAAGCCCAGTTCCTCGGGTAACACTGCAGGCTTTTGAAGAGCCACGGGCCCGGAGGCCTAGCTGGGGCTTTCCTTGGTTGAGGCAGTTTGCTAGATGCAGAACACCCTGCTTCGAGGAGTTGATTCAGGGAAGGAACCACTGGGTAAACTGTGTCTGTTTGGACTTTTTAGAAAGCACAGGGATGTATGCTGCGTGTGCCCGTGGAAATGGGGGCCTGATGGAACTAGCCTTGCTTTCCCATTCTGAAAGCTCCATTCATGCTGCCTTGAAGCTACTTGAAATTGACTGCTGTTGACAGGCCACTAGCCACTGTAGGCATGGCTCTGGGAAGAAAATGAATTTTCTCTAGCTAAGCCGGGTGCTTCGATGGCCTGAGTGGAACTCATCCTGCCACGCTCTAGAGCTAAAGGGAAACTCATCGTGAGTACTGGCCTCGAGGTAAGTCCCTGAGTAGCCGCGCAGAAAGGGAGGCATGCAACTCTTTCCATGAGGTCTTAGTCGCTGTTCTGCTTTGTTTTATTTTATTTATTTTATATTTTATTGTTTTTTTAAGATTTATTGATTGATTGATTGATTGCTATGTTGGGTCTTCGTTTCTGTGCTAGGGCTCTCTCCAGTGGCGGTAAGTGGGGGCCCCTCTTCATCGTGGTGCGTAGGCCTCTCACTATCGCGGCCTCTCTTGTCGCGGAGCACAGGCTCCAGAGGCGCAGGCTCAGTAGTTGTGGCTCACGGGCCCAGTTGCTCCGCGGCATGCGGGATCCTCCCAGACCAGGGCTAGAACCCGTGTCCCCTGCATTGGCAGGCAGATTCTCAACCACTGCACCACCAGGGAAGCCTCTGTTCTGCTTTACTTTTAAAGGAAGTACCCTTTTCAGTACTCGTAGGCCCCTCGGGTGTGCATCATTTTCCCTCCAAGATCAGTGAGTACCTCCAGACCCCTGTGGGCCTGCTGAGCAACATCGAGGCCCAAAGGTCGGTCCCTGGGAGGCCCTCTGTGTATGCCGAGTGATGGGCAACACACTGCTCGTTCCTTAAGGAGAGCTACATTTCCAGAGCACTGGAACAGCCTCAGGACCACATTTCTAGCCAGTGCGACGTGCCATGGAATTGTTCGTCATGGCCCCCGTCTGAGCTGCCATGAGAAAACACTCTGCTTAGGATTCTTCGAGGACCTCGTACCTGAAGTCACTCTGCTCGAGGAGAAAGTCAGCATCCTACCATGCTGTGTCGCTAACGGGACACTCAGCCTGAGCAGTTGTCTCAACGAAAGGCCCTGAATTGCCATGCAGAAGTGGAGGCGTGCAGCAGTTTCCAGGAGGCCATAGCCGTTACTCTGCATTATTTTAACGTCAGTACGCTTTGCAGGACATCTAGGAGCCTCGCGTGGGCACCCTATTCCCTGCAAGAACACTGAGTACCCTCAGGCCCCCATGGGCCTGCTAAGCCACATCCAGGCCCGTAGCCCTTCGGAGCCACTCTGTGTATGCCGAGTGTAGGGCAACAGACTGCACTCTTTCTTGGGACAGCTTGATTTCCTCAACACTCCCATAGGTCGACGAACACCTTTCTAGCAGGTCCATCATGCCGTGCAAGTCTGACTCATTGGCCTAGTCTGAGCTGCACTGAGAAAAACACTCGGCTTCGCATTCCATCTGGGACCCCCTGTCTGAAGTCACCCTGCCTCCAGGAGAATGTCGGCTTGCGTTCCGACTGCCACTAAAGCCCAGTTCCTCGTGTAACACTGCAGGCTTTTGAAGAGCCACGGACCCGGAGTCCTAGCTGGGGCTTTCCTTGGTTGAGGCATTTCGCTAGATGCAGAACACCCGGCTTCGAGGAGTTGATTCAGGGAAGAAACCACTGGGTAACCTGTGTCTGTTTGGACTTGTTAGAAAGCTCAGGGATGTATGCTGCATGTGCCCGTGGAAATGGGGGCCTGATGGAACTAGCCTTGCTTTCCCATTCTGAAAGCTCCATTCATGCTGCCTTGAAGCTACTTGAAATTGACTGCTGTTGACAGGCCACTAGCCACTGTAGGCATGACTCTGGGAAGAAAATGAGCATTCTCCAGGTAAGCAGGGTGCTTCGATGGCCGGGGTGGAACTCATCCTGCCACGCTCTAGAGCTAAAGGGAAACTCATCGTGAGTACTGGCCTCGAGGTAAGTCCCTGAGTAGCCGCGCAGAAAGGGAGGCATGCAACTCTTTCCATGAGGTCTTAGTCGCTGTTCTGCTTTGTTTTATTTTATTTATTTTATTTTTTATTGTTTCTTTAAGATTTATTGATTGATTGATTGATTGCTATATTGCGTCTTCTTTTATGTGCTAGGGCTCTCTCCAGTTGCGGTAAGTGGGGGCCACTCTTCATCGCGGCGCGTAGACCTCTCACTATCGCGGCCTCTCTTGTCGCGGAGCACAGGCTCCAGAGGCACAGGCTCAGTAGTTGTGTCTCACGGGGCCAGTTGCTCCGCGGCATGTGGGATCCTCCCAGACCAGGGCTCAAACCCGTGTACCCTTCATGGGCAGGTAGATTCTCAACCACTGCGCCACCAGGGAAGCCCCTGTTCTGCTTTATTTTAAAGGAAGTACCCTTTTCAGTACTCGTAGGCCCTTCGGGTGCGCATCATTTTCCCTCCAAGATCAGTGAGTACCTCCAGACCCCTGTGGGCCTGCTGAGCAACATCGAGGCCCAAAGGTCGGTCCCTGCGAGGCCCTCTGTGTATGCCGAGTGATGGGCAACACACTGCTCGTTCCTTAAGGAGAGCTACATTTCCAGAGCACTGGAACAGCCTCAGGACCACATTTCTGGCCAGTGCGACGTGCCATGGAAGTGTTCGTCATGGCCCCCGTCTGAGCTGCCATGAGAAAACACTGTGGTTAGGATTCTTCGAGGACCTCGTAGCTGAAGTCACTCTGCTCGAGGAGAAAGTCAGCATCCTACCATGCTGTGTCGATAACGGGACACTCAGCGTGAGCAGTTGTCTCGAGGTAAGGCCCTGAATTGCCATGCAGAAGCGGAGGCGTGCAGCAGTTTCCAGGAGGCCATAGCCGTTGCTCTGCATTATTTTAACGTCAGTACGCTTTGCAGGACATCTAGGAGCCTCGCGTGGGCACCCTATTCCCTGCAAGAACACTGAGTACCCTCAGGCCCCCGTGGGCCTGCTAAGCCACATCCAGGCCCGTAGCCCTTCGGAGCCACTCTGTGTATGCTGAGTGTAGAGCAACAGACTGCACTCTTTCTTGGGACAGCTTGATTTCCTCAACACTCCCAGAGGTCGACGAACACCTTTCTAGCAGGTCCAACATGCCGTGCAAGTCTGACTCATTGCCCTAGTGTGAGCTGCACTGAGAAAAACACTCGGCTTCGCATTCCATCTGGGACCCCCTGTCTGAAGTCACCCTGCCTCCAGGAGAATGTCGGCTTGCGTTCCGACTGCCACTAAAGCCCAGTTCCTCGGGTAACACTGCAGGCTTTTGAAGAGCCACGGACCCGGAGTCCTAGCTGGGGCTTTCCTTGGTTGAGGCAGTTCGCTATTTGCAGAACACCCTGCTTCGAGGAGTTGAATCAGGGAAGGAACCACTGGGTAACCTGTGTCTCTTTGGACTTGTTAGAAAGCACAGGGATGCATGCTGCGTGTGCCCTTGGAAATGGGGGTCTGATGGAACTAGCCTTGCTTTCCCATTTGGAAAGCTCCATTCATGCTGCCTTGAAGCTACTTGAAATTGACTGCTGTTGACAGGCCACTAGCCACTGTAGGCATGGCTCTGGGAAGAAAATGAGCATTCTCCAGGTAAGCCGGGTGCTTCGATGGCCGGGGTGGAGCTCATCCTGCCACGCTCTAGAGGTAAAGGGAAACTCAACATGACTACTGGCCTCGAGGTAAGTCCCTGAGTAGCCACGCAGAAAGGGAGGCATGCAGCTCTTTCCATGAGGTCTTAGTCGCTGTTCTGCTTTGTTTTATTTTATTTATTTTATATTTTATTGTTTTTTTAAGATTTATTGATTGATTGATTGATTGCTATGTTGGGTCTTCGTTTCTGTGCTAGGGCTCTCTCCAGTGGCGGTAAGTGGGGGCCCCTCTTCATCGTGGTGCGTAGGCCTCTCACTATCGCGGCCTCTCTTGTCGCGGAGCACAGGCTCCAGAGGCGCAGGCTCAGTAGTTGTGGCTCACGGGCCCAGTTGCTCCGCGGCATGCGGGATCCTCCCAGACCAGGGCTAGAACCCGTGTCCCCTGCATTGGCAGGCAGATTCTCAACCACTGCACCACCAGGGAAGCCTCTGTTCTGCTTTACTTTTAAAGGAAGTACCCTTTTCAGTACTCGTAGGCCCCTCGGGTGTGCATCATTTTCCCTCCAAGATCAGTGAGTACCTCCAGACCCCTGTGGGCCTGCTGAGCAACATCGAGGCCCAAAGGTTGGTCCCTGGGAGGCCCTCTGTGTATGCCGAGTGATGGGCAACACACTGCTCGTTCCTTAAGGAGAGCTACATTTCCAGAGCACTGGAACAGCCTCAGGACCACATTTCTAGCCAGTGCGACGTGCCATGGAATTGTTCGTCATGGCCCCCGTCTGAGCTGCCATGAGAAAACACTCTGCTTAGGATTCTTCGAGGACCTCGTACCTGAAGTCACTCTGATCGAGGAGAAAGTCAGCATCCTACCATACTGTGTCGCTAACGGGACACTCAGCGTGAGCAGTTGTCTCAACGTAAGTCCCTGAATTGCCATGCAGAAGTGGAGGCGTGCAGCAGTTTCCAGGAGGCCATAGCCGTTACTCTGCATTATTTTAACGTCAGTACGCTTTGCAGGACATCTAGGAGCCTCGCGTGGGCACCCTATTCCCTGCAAGAACACTGAGTACCCTCAGGCCCCCATGGGCCTGCTAAGCCACATCCAGGCCCGTAGCCCTTCGGAGCCACTCTGTGTATGCCGAGTGTAGGGCAACAGACTGCACTCTTTCTTGGGACAGCTTGATTTCCTCAACACTCCCATAGGTCGACGAACACCTTTCTAGCAGGTCCATCATGCCGTGCAAGTCTGAATCATTGGCCTAGTCTGAGCTGCACTGAGAAAAACACTCGGCTTCGCATTCCATCTGGGACCCCCTGTCTGAAGTCACCCTGCCTCCAGGAGAATGTCGGCTTGCGTTCCGACTGCCACTAAAGCCCAGTTCCTCGTGTAACACTGCAGGCTTTTGAAGAGCCACGGACCCGGAGTCCTAGCTGGGGCTTTCCTTGGTTGAGGCATTTCGCTAGATGCAGAACACCCGGCTTCGAGGAGTTGATTCAGGGAAGGAACCACTGGGTAACCTGTGTCTGTTTGGACTTGTTAGAAAGCTCAGGGATGTATGCTGCATGTGCCCGTGGAAAGGGGGGCCTGATGGAACTAGCCTTGCTTTCCCATTCTGAAAGCTCCATTCATGCTGCCTTGAAGCTACTTGAAATTGACTGCTGTTGACAGGCCACTAGCCACTGTAGGCATGGCTCTGGGAAGAAAATGAGCATTCTCCAGGTAAGCAGGGTGCTTCGATGGCCGGGGTGGAACTCATCCTGCCACGCTCTAGAGCTAAAGGGAAACTCATCGTGAGTACTGGCCTCGAGGTAAGTCCCTGAGTAGCCGCGCAGAAAGGGAGGCATGCAACTCTTTCCATGAGGTCTTAGTCGCTGTTCTGCTTTGTTTTATTTTATTTATTTTATATTTTATTGTTTTTTTAAGATTTATTGATTGATTGATTGATTGCTATGTTGGGTCTTCGTTTCTGTGCTAGGGCTCTCTCCAGTGGCGGTAAGTGGGGGCCCCTCTTCATCGTGGTGCGTAGGCCTCTCACTATCGCGGCCTCTCTTGTTGCGGAACACAGGATCCAGAGGCGCAGGCTCAGTAGTTGTGGCTCACGGGCCCAGTTGCTCCGCGGCATGCGGGATCCTCCCAGACCAGGGCTAGAACCCGTGTCCCCTGCATTGGCAGGCAGATTCTCAACCACTGCACCACCAGGGAAGCCTCTGTTCTGCTTTACTTTTAAAGGAAGTACCCTTTTCAGTACTCGTAGGCCCCTCGGGTGTGCATCATTTTCCCTCCAAGATCAGTGAGTACCTCCAGACCCCTGTGGGCCTGCTGAGCAACATCGAGGCCCAAAGGTCGGTCCCTGGGAGGCCCTCTGTGTATGCCGAGTGATGGGCAACACACTGCTCGTTCCTTAAGGAGAGCTACATTTCCAGAGCACTGGAACAGCCTCAGGACCACATTTCTAGCCAGTGCAACGTGCCATGGAATTGTTCGTCATGGCCCCCGTCTGAGCTGCCATGAGAAAACACTCTGCTTAGGATTCTTCGAGGACCTCGTACCTGAAGTCACTCTGCTCGAGGAGAAAGTCAGCATCCTACCATGCTGTGTCACTAACGGGACACTCAGCGTGAGCAGTTGTCTCGACGTAAGGCCCTGAATTGCCATGCAGAAGTGGAGGCGTGCAGCAGTTTCCAGGAGGCCATTCCCGTTACTCTGCATTATTTTAACGTCAGTACGCTTTGCAGGACATCTAGGAGCCTCGCGTGGGCTATTCCCTGCAAGAACACTGAATACCCTCAGGCCCCCGTGGGCCTGCTAAGCCACATCCAGGCCCGTAGCCCTTCGGAGCCACTCTGTGTATGCCGAGTGTAGGGCAACAGACTTCACTCTTTCTTGGGACAGCTTGATTTCCTCAACACTCCCAGAGGTCGACGAACACCTTTCTAGCAGGTCCAACATTCCATGCAAGTCTGACTCATTGGCCTAGTCTGAGCTGCACTGAGAAAAACACTCGGCTTCGCATTCCATCTGGGACCCCCTGTCTGAAGTCACCCTGCCTCCAGGAGAATGTCGGCTTGCGTTCCGACTGCCACTAAAGCCCAGTTCCTCGGGTAACACTGCAGGCTTTTGAAGAGCCACGGGCCCGGAGGCCTAGCTGGGGCTTTCCTTGGTTGAGGCAGTTTGCTAGATGCAGAACACCCTGCTTCGAGGAGTTGATTCAGGGAAGGAACCACTGGGTAAACTGTGTCTGTTTGGACTTTTTAGAAAGCACAGGGATGTATGCTGCGTGTGCCCGTGGAAATGGGGGCCTGATGGAACTAGCCTTGCTTTCCCATTCTGAAAGCTCCATTCATGCTGCCTTGAAGCTACTTGAAATTGACTGCTGTTGACAGGCCACTAGCCACTGTAGGCATGGCTCTGGGAAGAAAATGAATTTTCTCTAGCTAAGCCGGGTGCTTCGATGGCCGGGGTGGAACTCATCCTGCCACGCTCCAGAGCTAAAGGGAAACTCATCGTGAGTACTGGCCTCGAGGTAAGTCCCTGAGTAGCCGCGCAGAAAGGGAGGCATGCAACTCTTTCCCTGAGGTCTTAGTCGCTGTTCTGCTTTGTTTTATTTTATTTTTATTATTTTTTATTGTTTCTTTAAGATTTATTGATTGATTGATTGATTGCTATATTGCGTCTTCTTTTATGTGCTAGGGCTCTCTCCAGTTGCGGTAAGTGGGGGCCACTCTTCATCGCGGCGCGTAGACCTCTCACTATCGCGGCCTCTCTTGTCGCGGAGCACAGGCTCCAGAGGCACAGGCTCAGTAGTTGTGTCTCACGGGCCCAGTTGCTCCGCGGCATGTGGGATCCTCCCAGACCAGGGCTCAAACCCGTGTACCCTTCATGGGCAGGTAGATTCTCAACCACTGCGCCACCAGGGAAGCCCCTGTTCTGCTTTATTTTAAAGGAAGTACCCTTTTCAGTACTCGTAGGCCCTTCGGGTGCGCATCATTTTCCCTCCAAGATCAGTGAGTACCTCCAGACCCCTGTGGGCCTGCTGAGCAACATCGAGGCCCAAAGCTCGGTCCCTGGGAGGGCCTCTGTGTATGCCGAGTGATGGGCAACACACTGCTCGTTCCTTAAGGAGAGCTACATTTCCAGAGCACTGGAACAGCCTCAGGACCACATTTCTGGCCAGTGCGACGTGCCATGGAAGTGTTCGTCATGGCCCCCGTCTGAGCTGCCATGAGAAAACACTCTGCTTAGGATTCTTCGAGGACCTCGTACCTGAAGTCACTCTGCTCGAGGAGAAAGTCAGCATCCTACCATGCTGTGTCGCTAACGGGACACTCAGCGTGAGCAGTTGTCTCGAGGTAAGGCCCTGAATTGCCATGCAGAAGCGGAGGCGTGCAGCAGTTTCCAGAAGGCCATAGCCGTTGCTCTGCATTATTTTAACGTCAGTACGCTTTGCAGGATATCTAGGAGCCTCGCGTGGGCACCCTATTCCCTGCAAGAACACTGAGTACCCTCAGGCCCCCGTGGGCCTGCTAAGCCACATCCAGGCCCGTAGCCCTTCGGAGCCACTCTGTGTATGCTGAGTGTAGAGCAACAGACTGCACTCTTTCTTGGGACAGCTTGATTTCCTCAACACTCCCAGAGGTCGACGAACACCTTTCTAGCAGGTCCAACATGCCGTGCAAGTCTGACTCATTGCCCTAGTGTGAGCTGCACTGAGAAAAACACTCGGCTTCGCATTCCATCTGGGACCCCCTGTCTGAAGTCACCCTGCCTCCAGGAGAATGTCGGCTTGCGTTCCGACTGCCACTAAAGCCCAGTTCCTCGGGTAACACTGCAGGCTTTTGAAGAGCCACGGGCCCGGAGTCCTAGCTGGGGCTTTCCTTGGTTGAGGCAGTTCGCTATTTGCAGAACACCCTGCTTCGAGGAGTTGAATCAGGGAAGGAACCACTGGGTAACCTGTGTCTGTTTGGACTTGTAAGAAAGCACAGGGATGTATGCTGCGTGTGCCCGTGGAAATGGGGGCCTGATGGAACTAGCCTTGCTTTCCCATTTTGAAAGCTCCATTCATGCTGCCTTGAAGCTACTTGAAATTGACTGCTGTTGAGAGGCCACTAGCCACTGTAGGCATGGCTCTGGGAAGAAAATGAGCATTCTCCAGGTAAGCAGGGTGCTTCGATGGCCGGGGTGGAGCTCATCCTGCCACGCTCTAGAGGTAAAGGGAAACTCAACATGACTACTGGCCTCGAGGTAAGTCCCTGAGTAGCCACGCAGAAAGGGAGGCATGCAGCTCTTTCCATGAGGTCTTAGTCGCTGTTCTGCTTTGTTTTATTTTATTTATTTTATATTTTATTGTTTTTTTAAGATTTATTGATTGATTGATTGATTGCTATGTTGGGTCTTCGTTTCTGTGCTAGGGCTCTCTCCAGTGGCGGTAAGTGGGGGCCCCTCTTCATCGTGGTGCGTAGGCCTCTCACTATCGCGGCCTCTCTTGTCGCGGAGCACAGGCTCCAGAGGCGCAGGCTCAGTAGTTGTGGCTCACGGGCCCAGTTGCTCCGCGGCATGCGGGATCCTCCCAGACCAGGGCTAGAACCCGTGTCCCCTGCATTGGCAGGCAGATTCTCAACCACTGCACCACCAGGGAAGCCTCTGTTCTGCTTTACTTTTAAAGGAAGTACCCTTTTCAGTACTCGTAGGCCCCTCGGGTGTGCATCATTTTCCCTCCAAGATCAGTGAGTACCTCCAGACCCCTGTGGGCCTGCTGAGCAACATCGAGGCCCAAAGCTCGGTCCCTGGGAGGCCCTCTGTGTATGCCGAGTGATGGGCAACACACTGCTCGTTCCTTAAGGAGAGCTACATTTCCAGAGCACTGGAACAGCCTCAGGACCACATTTCTGGCCAGTGCGACGTGCCATGGAAGTGTTCGTCATGGCCCCCGTCTGAGCTGCCATGAGAAAACACTCTGCTTAGGATTCTTCGAGGACCTCGTACCTGAAGTCACTCTGCTCGAGGAGAAAGTCAGCATCCTACCATGCTGTGTCGCTAACGGGACACTCAGCGTGAGCAGTTGTCTCGAGGTAAGGACCTGAATTGCCATGCAGAAGCGGAGGCGTGCAGCAGTTTCCAGGAGGCCATAGCCGTTGCTCTGCATTATTTTAACGTCAGTACGCTTTGCAGGACATCTAGGAGCCTCGCGTGGGCACCCTATTCCCTGCAAGAACATTGAGTACCCTCAGGCCCCCGTGGGCCTGCTAAGCCACATCCAGGCCCGTAGCCCTTCGGAGCCACTCTGTGTATGCCGAGTGTAGAGCAACAGACTGCACTCTTTCTTGGGACAGCTTGATTTCCTCAACACTCCCATAGGTCGACGAACACCTTTCTAGCAGGTCCATCATGCCGTGCAAGTCTGACTCATTGGCCTAGTCTGAGCTGCACTGAGAAAAACACTCGGCTTCGCATTCCATCTGGGACCCCCTGTCTGAAGTCACCCTGCCTCCAGGAGAATGTCGGCTTGCGTTCCGACTGCCACTAAAGCCCAGTTCCTCGTGTAACACTGCAGGCTTTTGAAGAGCCATGGACCCGGAGGCATAGCTGGGGCTTTCCTTGGTTGAGGCATTTCGCTAGATGCAGAACACCCGGCTTCGAGGAGTTGATTCAGGGAAGAAACCACTGGGTAAACTGTGTCTGTTTGGACTTTTTAGAAAGTTCAGGGATGTATGCTGCATGTGCCCGTGGAAATGGGGGCCTGATGGAACTAGCCTTGCTTTCGCATTCTGAAAGCTCCATTCATGCTGCCTTGAAGCTACTTGAAATTGACTGCTGTTGACAGGCCACTAGCCACTGTAGGCATGGCTCTGGGAAGAAAATGAGCATTCTCCAGGTAAGCCGGGTGCTTCGATGGCCGGGGTGGAACTCATCCTGCCACGCTCTAGAGCTAAAGGGAAACTCATCGTGAGTACTGGCCTCGAGGTAAGTCCCTGAGTAGCCGCGCAGAAAGGGAGGCATGCAACTCTTTCCATGAGGTCTTAGTCGCTGTTCTGCTTTGTTTTATTTTATTTATTTTATATTTTATTGTTTTTTTAAGATTTATTGATTGATTGATTGATTGCTATGTTGGGTCTTCGTTTCTGTGCTAGGGCTCTCTCCAGTGGCGGTAAGTGGGGGCCCCTCTTCATCGTGGTGCGTAGGCCTCTCACTATCGCGGCCTCTCTTGTTGCGGAACACAGGCTCCAGAGGCGCAGGCTCAGTAGTTGTGGCTCACGGGCCCAGTTGCTCCGCGGCATGCGGGATCCTCCCAGACCAGGGCTAGAACCCGTGTCCCCTGCATTGGCAGGCAGATTCTCAACCACTGCACCACCAGGGAAGCCTCTGTTCTGCTTTACTTTTAAAGGAAGTACCCTTTTCAGTACTCGTAGGCCCCTCGGGTGTGCATCATTTTCCCTCCAAGATCAGTGAGTACCTCCAGACCCCTGTGGGCCTGCTGAGCAACATCGAGGCCCAAAGGTCGGTCCCTGGGAGGCCCTCTGTGTATGCCGAGTGATGGGCAACACACTGCTCGTTCCTTAAGGAGAGCTACATTTCCAGAGCACTGGAACAGCCTCAGGACCACATTTCTAGCCAGTGCGACGTGCCATGGAATTGTTCGTCATGGCCCCCGTCTGAGCTGCCATGAGAAAACACTCTGCTTAGGATTCTTCGAGGACCTCGTACCTGAAGTCACTCTGATCGAGGAGAAAGTCAGCATCCTACCATACTGTGTCGCTAACGGGACACTCAGCGTGAGCAGTTGTCTCAACGTAAGGCCCTGAATTGCCATGCAGAAGTGGAGGCGTGCAGCAGTTTCCAGGAGGCCATAGCCGTTACTCTGCATTATTTTAACGTCAGTACGCTTTGCAGGACATCTAGGAGCCTCGCGTGGGCACCCTATTCCCTGCAAGAACACTGAGTACCCTCAGGCCCCCATGGGCCTGCTAAGCCACATCCAGGCCCGTAGCCCTTCGGAGCCACTCTGTGTATGCCGAGTGTAGGGCAACAGACTGCACTCTTTCTTGGGACAGCTTGATTTCCTCAACACTCCCATAGGTCGACGAACACCTTTCTAGCAGGTCCATCATGCCGTGCAAGTCTGACTCATTGGCCTAGTCTGAGCTGCACTGAGAAAAACACTCGGCTTCGCATTCCATCTGGGACCCCCTGTCTGAAGTCACCCTGCCTCCAGGAGAATGTCGGCTTGCGTTCCGACTGCCACTAAAGCCCAGTTCCTCGTGTAACACTGCAGGCTTTTGAAGAGCCACGGACCCGGAGTCCTAGCTGGGGCTTTCCTTGGTTGAGGCATTTCGCTAGATGCAGAACACCCGGCTTCGAGGAGTTGATTCAGGGAAGGAACCACTGGGTAACCTGTGTCTGTTTGGACTTGTTAGAAAGCTCAGGGATGTATGCTGCATGTGCCCGTGGAAAGGGGGGCCTGATGGAACTAGCCTTGCTTTCCCATTCTGAAAGCTCCATTCATGCTGCCTTGAAGCTACTTGAAATTGACTGCTGTTGACAGGCCACTAGCCACTGTAGGCATGGCTCTGGGAAGAAAATGAGCATTCTCCAGGTAAGCCGGGTGTTTCGATGGCCGGGGTGGAACTCATCCTGCCACGCTCTAGAGCTAAAGGGAAACTCATCGTGAGTACTGGCCTTGAGGTAAGTCCCTGAGTAGCCGCGCAGAAAGGGAGGCATGCAACTCTTTCCATGAGGTCTTAGTCGCTGTTCTGCTTTGTTTTATTTTATTTATTTTATATTTTATTGTTTTTTTAAGATTTATTGATTGATTGATTGATTGCTATGTTGGGTCTTCGTTTCTGTGCTAGGGCTCTCTCCAGTGGCGGTAAGTGGGGGCCCCTCTTCATCGTGGTGCGTAGGCCTCTCACTATCGCGGCCTCTCTTGTTGCGGAACACAGGATCCAGAGGCGCAGGCTCAGTAGTTGTGGCTCACGGGCCCAGTTGCTCCGCGGCATGCGGGATCCTCCCAGACCAGGGCTAGAACCCGTGTCCCCTGCATTGGCAGGCAGATTCTCAACCACTGCACCACCAGGGAAGCCTCTGTTCTGCTTTACTTTTAAAGGAAGTACCCTTTTCAGTACTCGTAGGCCCCTCGGGTGTGCATCATTTTCCCTCCAAGATCAGTGAGTACCTCCAGACCCCTGTGGGCCTGCTGAGCAACATCGAGGCCCAAAGGTCGGTCCCTGGGAGGCCCTCTGTGTATGCCGAGTGATGGGCAACACACTGCTCGTTCCTTAAGGAGAGCTACATTTCCAGAGCACTGGAACAGCCTCAGGACCACATTTCTAGCCAGTGCAACGTGCCATGGAATTGTTCGTCATGGCCCCCGTCTGAGCTGCCCTGAGAAAACACTCTGCTTAGGATTCTTCGAGGACCTCGTACCTGAAGTCACTCTGCTCGAGGAGAAAGTCAGCATCCTACCATGCTGTGTCACTAACGGGACACTCAGCGTGAGCAGTTGTCTCGACGTAAGGCCCTGAATTGCCATGCAGAAGTGGAGGCGTGCAGCAGTTTCCAGGAGGCCATTCCCGTTACTCTGCATTATTTTAACGTCAGTACGCTTTGCAGGACATCTAGGAGCCTCGCGTGGGCTATTCCCTGCAAGAACACTGAATACCCTCAGGCCCCCGTGGGCCTGCTAAGCCACATCCAGGCCCGTAGCCCTTCGGAGCCACTCTGTGTATGCCGAGTGTAGGGCAACAGACTTCACTCTTTCTTGGGACAGCTTGATTTCCTCAACACTCCCAGAGGTCGACGAACACCTTTCTAGCAGGTCCAACATTCCATGCAAGTCTGACTCATTGGCCTAGTCTGAGCTGCACTGAGAAAAACACTCGGCTTCGCATTCCATCTGGGACCCCCTGTCTGAAGTCACCCTGCCTCCAGGAGAATGTCGGCTTGCGTTCCGACTGCCACTAAAGCCCAGTTCCTCGGGTAACACTGCAGGCTTTTGAAGAGCCACGGGCCCGGAGGCCTAGCTGGGGCTTTCCTTGGTTGAGGCAGTTTGCTAGATGCAGAACACCCTGCTTCGAGGAGTTGATTCAGGGAAGGAACCACTGGGTAAACTGTGTCTGTTTGGACTTTTTAGAAAGCACAGGGATGTATGCTGCGTGTGCCCGTGGAAATGGGGGCCTGATGGAACTAGCCTTGCTTTCCCATTCTGAAAGCTCCATTCATGCTGCCTTGAAGCTACTTGAAATTGACTGCTGTTGACAGGCCACTAGCCACTGTAGGCATGGCTCTGGGAAGAAAATGAATTTTCTCTAGCTAAGCCGGGTGCTTCGATGGCCTGAGTGGAACTCATCCTGCCACGCTCTAGAGCTAAAGGGAAACTCATCGTGAGTACTGGCCTCGAGGTAAGTCCCTGAGTAGCCGCGCAGAAAGGGAGGCATGCAACTCTTTCCATGAGGTCTTAGTCGCTGTTCTGCTTTGTTTTATTTTATTTATTTTATATTTTATTGTTTTTTTAAGATTTATTGATTGATTGATTGATTGCTATGTTGGGTCTTCGTTTCTGTGCTAGGGCTCTCTCCAGTGGCGGTAAGTGGGGGCCCCTCTTCATCGTGGTGCGTAGGCCTCTCACTATCGCGGCCTCTCTTGTCGCGGAGCACAGGCTCCAGAGGCGCAGGCTCAGTAGTTGTGGCTCACGGGCCCAGTTGCTCCGCGGCATGCGGGATCCTCCCAGACCAGGGCTAGAACCCGTGTCCCCTGCATTGGCAGGCAGATTCTCAACCACTGCACCACCAGGGAAGCCTCTGTTCTGCTTTACTTTTAAAGGAAGTACCCTTTTCAGTACTCGTAGGCCCCTCGGGTGTGCATCATTTTCCCTCCAAGATCAGTGAGTACCTCCAGACCCCTGTGGGCCTGCTGAGCAACATCGAGGCCCAAAGGTCGGTCCCTGGGAGGCCCTCTGTGTATGCCAAGTGATGGGCAACACACTGCTCGTTCCTTAAGGAGAGCTACATTTCCAGAGCACTGGAACAGCCTCAGGACCACATTTCTAGCCAGTGCGACGTGCCATGGAATTGTTCGTCATGGCCCCCGTCTGAGCTGCCATGAGAAAACACTCTGCTTAGGATTCTTCGAGGACCTCGTACCTGAAGTCACTCTGCTCGAGGAGAAAGTCAGCATCCTACCATGCTGTGTCGCTAACGGGACACTCAGCCTGAGCAGTTGTCTCAACGAAAGGCCCTGAATTGCCATGCAGAAGTGGAGGCGTGCAGCAGTTTCCAGGAGGCCATAGCCGTTACTCTGCATTATTTTAACGTCAGTACGCTTTGCAGGACATCTAGGAGCCTCGCGTGGGCACCCTATTCCCTGCAAGAACACTGAGTACCCTCAGGCCCCCATGGGCCTGCTAAGCCACATCCAGGCCCGTAGCCCTTCGGAGCCACTCTGTGTATGCCGAGTGTAGGGCAACAGACTGCACTCTTTCTTGGGACAGCTTGATTTCCTCAACACTCCCATAGGTCGACGAACACCTTTCTAGCAGGTCCATCATGCCGTGCAAGTCTGACTCATTGGCCTAGTCTGAGCTGCACTGAGAAAAACACTCGGCTTCGCATTCCATCTGGGACCCCCTGTCTGAAGTCACCCTGCCTCCAGGAGAATGTCGGCTTGCGTTCCGACTGCCACTAAAGCCCAGTTCCTCGTGTAACACTGCAGGCTTTTGAAGAGCCACGGACCCGGAGTCCTAGCTGGGGCTTTCCTTGGTTGAGGCATTTCGCTAGATGCAGAACACCCGGCTTCGAGGAGTTGATTCAGGGAAGAAACCACTGGGTAACCTGTGTCTGTTTGGACTTGTTAGAAAGCTCAGGGATGTATGCTGCATGTGCCCGTGGAAATGGGGGCCTGATGGAACTAGCCTTGCTTTCCCATTCTGAAAGCTCCATTCATGCTGCCTTGAAGCTACTTGAAATTGACTGCTGTTGACAGGCCACTAGCCACTGTAGGCATGACTCTGGGAAGAAAATGAGCATTCTCCAGGTAAGCAGGGTGCTTCGATGGCCGGGGTGGAACTCATCCTGCCACGCTCTAGAGCTAAAGGGAAACTCATCGTGAGTACTGGCCTCGAGGTAAGTCCCTGAGTAGCCGCGCAGAAAGGGAGGCATGCAACTCTTTCCATGAGGTCTTAGTCGCTGTTCTGCTTTGTTTTATTTTATTTATTTTATTTTTTATTGTTTCTTTAAGATTTATTGATTGATTGATTGATTGCTATATTGCGTCTTCTTTTATGTGCTAGGGCTCTCTCCAGTTGCGGTAAGTGGGGGCCACTCTTCATCGCGGCGCGTAGACCTCTCACTATCGCGGCCTCTCTTGTCGCGGAGCACAGGCTCCAGAGGCACAGGCTCAGTAGTTGTGTCTCACGGGGCCAGTTGCTCCGCGGCATGTGGGATCCTCCCAGACCAGGGCTCAAACCCGTGTACCCTTCATGGGCAGGTAGATTCTCAACCACTGCGCCACCAGGGAAGCCCCTGTTCTGCTTTATTTTAAAGGAAGTACCCTTTTCAGTACTCGTAGGCCCTTCGGGTGCGCATCATTTTCCCTCCAAGATCAGTGAGTACCTCCAGACCCCTGTGGGCCTGCTGAGCAACATCGAGGCCCAAAGGTCGGTCCCTGCGAGGCCCTCTGTGTATGCCGAGTGATGGGCAACACACTGCTCGTTCCTTAAGGAGAGCTACATTTCCAGAGCACTGGAACAGCCTCAGGACCACATTTCTGGCCAGTGCGACGTGCCATGGAAGTGTTCGTCATGGCCCCCGTCTGAGCTGCCATGAGAAAACACTCTGCTTAGGATTCTTCGAGGACCTCGTACCTGAAGTCACTCTGCTCGAGGAGAAAGTCAGCATCCTACCATGCTGTGTCGCTAACGGGACACTCAGCGTGAGCAGTTGTCTCGAGGTAAGGCCCTGAATTGCCATGCAGAAGCGGAGGCGTGCAGCAGTTTCCAGAAGGCCATAGCCGTTGCTCTGCATTATTTTAACGTCAGTACGCTTTGCAGGATATCTAGGAGCCTCGCGTGGGCACCCTATTCCCTGCAAGAACACTGAGTACCCTCAGGCCCCCGTGGGCCTGCTAAGCCACATCCAGGCCCGTAGCCCTTCGGAGCCACTCTGTGTATGCTGAGTGTAGAGCAACAGACTGCACTCTTTCTTGGGACAGCTTGATTTCCTCAACACTCCCAGAGGTCGACGAACACCTTTCTAGCAGGTCCAACATGCCGTGCAAGTCTGACTCATTGCCCTAGTGTGAGCTGCACTGAGAAAAACACTCGGCTTCGCATTCCATCTGGGACCCCCTGTCTGAAGTCACCCTGCCTCCAGGAGAATGTCGGCTTGCGTTCCGACTGCCACTAAAGCCCAGTTCCTCGGGTAACACTGCAGGCTTTTGAAGAGCCACGGGCCCGGAGTCCTAGCTGGGGCTTTCCTTGGTTGAGGCAGTTCGCTATTTGCAGAACACCCTGCTTCGAGGAGTTGAATCAGGGAAGGAACCACTGGGTAACCTGTGTCTGTTTGGACTTGTAAGAAAGCACAGGGATGTATGCTGCGTGTGCCCGTGGAAATGGGGGCCTGATGGAACTAGCCTTGCTTTCCCATTTTGAAAGCTCCATTCATGCTGCCTTGAAGCTACTTGAAATTGACTGCTGTTGAGAGGCCACTAGCCACTGTAGGCATGGCTCTGGGAAGAAAATGAGCATTCTCCAGGTAAGCAGGGTGCTTCGATGGCCGGGGTGGAGCTCATCCTGCCACGCTCTAGAGGTAAAGGGAAACTCAACATGACTACTGGCCTCGAGGTAAGTCCCTGAGTAGCCACGCAGAAAGGGAGGCATGCAGCTCTTTCCATGAGGTCTTAGTCGCTGTTCTGCTTTGTTTTATTTTATTTATTTTATATTTTATTGTTTTTTTAAGATTTATTGATTGATTGATTGATTGCTATGTTGGGTCTTCGTTTCTGTGCTAGGGCTCTCTCCAGTGGCGGTAAGTGGGGGCCCCTCTTCATCGTGGTGCGTAGGCCTCTCACTATCGCGGCCTCTCTTGTCGCGGAGCACAGGCTCCAGAGGCGCAGGCTCAGTAGTTGTGGCTCACGGGCCCAGTTGCTCCGCGGCATGCGGGATCCTCCCAGACCAGGGCTAGAACCCGTGTCCCCTGCATTGGCAGGCAGATTCTCAACCACTGCACCACCAGGGAAGCCTCTGTTCTGCTTTACTTTTAAAGGAAGTACCCTTTTCAGTACTCGTAGGCCCCTCGGGTGTGCATCATTTTCCCTCCAAGATCAGTGAGTACCTCCAGACCCCTGTGGGCCTGCTGAGCAACATCGAGGCCCAAAGCTCGGTCCCTGGGAGGCCCTCTGTGTATGCCGAGTGATGGGCAACACACTGCTCGTTCCTTAAGGAGAGCTACATTTCCAGAGCACTGGAACAGCCTCAGGACCACATTTCTGGCCAGTGCGACGTGCCATGGAAGTGTTCGTCATGGCCCCCGTCTGAGCTGCCATGAGAAAACACTCTGCTTAGGATTCTTCGAGGACCTCGTACCTGAAGTCACTCTGCTCGAGGAGAAAGTCAGCATCCTACCATGCTGTGTCGCTAACGGGACACTCAGCGTGAGCAGTTGTCTCGAGGTAAGGACCTGAATTGCCATGCAGAAGCGGAGGCGTGCAGCAGTTTCCAGGAGGCCATAGCCGTTGCTCTGCATTATTTTAACGTCAGTACGCTTTGCAGGACATCTAGGAGCCTCGCGTGGGCACCCTATTCCCTGCAAGAACATTGAGTACCCTCAGGCCCCCGTGGGCCTGCTAAGCCACATCCAGGCCCGTAGCCCTTCGGAGCCACTCTGTGTATGCCGAGTGTAGAGCAACAGACTGCACTCTTTCTTGGGACAGCTTGATTTCCTCAACACTCCCATAGGTCGACGAACACCTTTCTAGCAGGTCCATCATGCCGTGCAAGTCTGACTCATTGGCCTAGTCTGAGCTGCACTGAGAAAAACACTCGGCTTCGCATTCCATCTGGGACCCCCTGTCTGAAGTCACCCTGCCTCCAGGAGAATGTCGGCTTGCGTTCCGACTGCCACTAAAGCCCAGTTCCTCGTGTAACACTGCAGGCTTTTGAAGAGCCATGGACCCGGAGGCATAGCTGGGGCTTTCCTTGGTTGAGGCATTTCGCTAGATGCAGAACACCCGGCTTCGAGGAGTTGATTCAGGGAAGAAACCACTGGGTAAACTGTGTCTGTTTGGACTTTTTAGAAAGTTCAGGGATGTATGCTGCATGTGCCCGTGGAAATGGGGGCCTGATGGAACTAGCCTTGCTTTCGCATTCTGAAAGCTCCATTCATGCTGCCTTGAAGCTACTTGAAATTGACTGCTGTTGACAGGCCACTAGCCACTGTAGGCATGGCTCTGGGAAGAAAATGAGCATTCTCCAGGTAAGCCGGGTGCTTCGATGGCCGGGGTGGAACTCATCCTGCCACGCTCTAGAGCTAAAGGGAAACTCATCGTGAGTACTGGCCTCGAGGTAAGTCCCTGAGTAGCCGCGCAGAAAGGGAGGCATGCAACTCTTTCCATGAGGTCTTAGTCGCTGTTCTGCTTTGTTTTATTTTATTTATTTTATATTTTATTGTTTTTTTAAGATTTATTGATTGATTGATTGATTGCTATGTTGGGTCTTCGTTTCTGTGCTAGGGCTCTCTCCAGTGGCGGTAAGTGGGGGCCCCTCTTCATCGTGGTGCGTAGGCCTCTCACTATCGCGGCCTCTCTTGTTGCGGAACACAGGCTCCAGAGGCGCAGGCTCAGTAGTTGTGGCTCACGGGCCCAGTTGCTCCGCGGCATGCGGGATCCTCCCAGACCAGGGCTAGAACCCGTGTCCCCTGCATTGGCAGGCAGATTCTCAACCACTGCACCACCAGGGAAGCCTCTGTTCTGCTTTACTTTTAAAGGAAGTACCCTTTTCAGTACTCGTAGGCCCCTCGGGTGTGCATCATTTTCCCTCCAAGATCAGTGAGTACCTCCAGACCCCTGTGGGCCTGCTGAGCAACATCGAGGCCCAAAGGTCGGTCCCTGGGAGGCCCTCTGTGTATGCCGAGTGATGGGCAACACACTGCTCGTTCCTTAAGGAGAGCTACATTTCCAGAGCACTGGAACAGCCTCAGGACCACATTTCTAGCCAGTGCGACGTGCCATGGAATTGTTCGTCATGGCCCCCGTCTGAGCTGCCATGAGAAAACACTCTGCTTAGGATTCTTCGAGGACCTCGTACCTGAAGTCACTCTGATCGAGGAGAAAGTCAGCATCCTACCATACTGTGTCGCTAACGGGACACTCAGCGTGAGCAGTTGTCTCAACGTAAGGCCCTGAATTGCCATGCAGAAGTGGAGGCGTGCAGCAGTTTCCAGGAGGCCATAGCCGTTACTCTGCATTATTTTAACGTCAGTACGCTTTGCAGGACATCTAGGAGCCTCGCGTGGGCACCCTATTCCCTGCAAGAACACTGAGTACCCTCAGGCCCCCATGGGCCTGCTAAGCCACATCCAGGCCCGTAGCCCTTCGGAGCCACTCTGTGTATGCCGAGTGTAGGGCAACAGACTGCACTCTTTCTTGGGACAGCTTGATTTCCTCAACACTCCCATAGGTCGACGAACACCTTTCTAGCAGGTCCATCATGCCGTGCAAGTCTGACTCATTGGCCTAGTCTGAGCTGCACTGAGAAAAACACTCGGCTTCGCATTCCATCTGGGACCCCCTGTCTGAAGTCACCCTGCCTCCAGGAGAATGTCGGCTTGCGTTCCGACTGCCACTAAAGCCCAGTTCCTCGTGTAACACTGCAGGCTTTTGAAGAGCCACGGACCCGGAGTCCTAGCTGGGGCTTTCCTTGGTTGAGGCATTTCGCTAGATGCAGAACACCCGGCTTCGAGGAGTTGATTCAGGGAAGGAACCACTGGGTAACCTGTGTCTGTTTGGACTTGTTAGAAAGCTCAGGGATGTATGCTGCATGTGCCCGTGGAAAGGGGGGCCTGATGGAACTAGCCTTGCTTTCCCATTCTGAAAGCTCCATTCATGCTGCCTTGAAGCTACTTGAAATTGACTGCTGTTGACAGGCCACTAGCCACTGTAGGCATGGCTCTGGGAAGAAAATGAGCATTCTCCAGGTAAGCCGGGTGTTTCGATGGCCGGGGTGGAACTCATCCTGCCACGCTCTAGAGCTAAAGGGAAACTCATCGTGAGTACTGGCCTTGAGGTAAGTCCCTGAGTAGCCGCGCAGAAAGGGAGGCATGCAACTCTTTCCATGAGGTCTTAGTCGCTGTTCTGCTTTGTTTTATTTTATTTATTTTATATTTTATTGTTTTTTTAAGATTTATTGATTGATTGATTGATTGCTATGTTGGGTCTTCGTTTCTGTGCTAGGGCTCTCTCCAGTGGCGGTAAGTGGGGGCCCCTCTTCATCGTGGTGCGTAGGCCTCTCACTATCGCGGCCTCTCTTGTTGCGGAACACAGGATCCAGAGGCGCAGGCTCAGTAGTTGTGGCTCACGGGCCCAGTTGCTCCGCGGCATGCGGGATCCTCCCAGACCAGGGCTAGAACCCGTGTCCCCTGCATTGGCAGGCAGATTCTCAACCACTGCACCACCAGGGAAGCCTCTGTTCTGCTTTACTTTTAAAGGAAGTACCCTTTTCAGTACTCGTAGGCCCCTCGGGTGTGCATCATTTTCCCTCCAAGATCAGTGAGTACCTCCAGACCCCTGTGGGCCTGCTGAGCAACATCGAGGCCCAAAGGTCGGTCCCTGGGAGGCCCTCTGTGTATGCCGAGTGATGGGCAACACACTGCTCGTTCCTTAAGGAGAGCTACATTTCCAGAGCACTGGAACAGCCTCAGGACCACATTTCTAGCCAGTGCAACGTGCCATGGAATTGTTCGTCATGGCCCCCGTCTGAGCTGCCCTGAGAAAACACTCTGCTTAGGATTCTTCGAGGACCTCGTACCTGAAGTCACTCTGCTCGAGGAGAAAGTCAGCATCCTACCATGCTGTGTCACTAACGGGACACTCAGCGTGAGCAGTTGTCTCGACGTAAGGCCCTGAATTGCCATGCAGAAGTGGAGGCGTGCAGCAGTTTCCAGGAGGCCATTCCCGTTACTCTGCATTATTTTAACGTCAGTACGCTTTGCAGGACATCTAGGAGCCTCGCGTGGGCTATTCCCTGCAAGAACACTGAATACCCTCAGGCCCCCGTGGGCCTGCTAAGCCACATCCAGGCCCGTAGCCCTTCGGAGCCACTCTGTGTATGCCGAGTGTAGGGCAACAGACTTCACTCTTTCTTGGGACAGCTTGATTTCCTCAACACTCCCAGAGGTCGACGAACACCTTTCTAGCAGGTCCAACATTCCATGCAAGTCTGACTCATTGGCCTAGTCTGAGCTGCACTGAGAAAAACACTCGGCTTCGCATTCCATCTGGGACCCCCTGTCTGAAGTCACCCTGCCTCCAGGAGAATGTCGGCTTGCGTTCCGACTGCCACTAAAGCCCAGTTCCTCGGGTAACACTGCAGGCTTTTGAAGAGCCACGGGCCCGGAGGCCTAGCTGGGGCTTTCCTTGGTTGAGGCAGTTTGCTAGATGCAGAACACCCTGCTTCGAGGAGTTGATTCAGGGAAGGAACCACTGGGTAAACTGTGTCTGTTTGGACTTTTTAGAAAGCACAGGGATGTATGCTGCGTGTGCCCGTGGAAATGGGGGCCTGATGGAACTAGCCTTGCTTTCCCATTCTGAAAGCTCCATTCATGCTGCCTTGAAGCTACTTGAAATTGACTGCTGTTGACAGGCCACTAGCCACTGTAGGCATGGCTCTGGGAAGAAAATGAATTTTCTCTAGCTAAGCCGGGTGCTTCGATGGCCTGAGTGGAACTCATCCTGCCACGCTCTAGAGCTAAAGGGAAACTCATCGTGAGTACTGGCCTCGAGGTAAGTCCCTGAGTAGCCGCGCAGAAAGGGAGGCATGCAACTCTTTCCATGAGGTCTTAGTCGCTGTTCTGCTTTGTTTTATTTTATTTATTTTATATTTTATTGTTTTTTTAAGATTTATTGATTGATTGATTGATTGCTATGTTGGGTCTTCGTTTCTGTGCTAGGGCTCTCTCCAGTGGCGGTAAGTGGGGGCCCCTCTTCATCGTGGTGCGTAGGCCTCTCACTATCGCGGCCTCTCTTGTCGCGGAGCACAGGCTCCAGAGGCGCAGGCTCAGTAGTTGTGGCTCACGGGCCCAGTTGCTCCGCGGCATGCGGGATCCTCCCAGACCAGGGCTAGAACCCGTGTCCCCTGCATTGGCAGGCAGATTCTCAACCACTGCACCACCAGGGAAGCCTCTGTTCTGCTTTACTTTTAAAGGAAGTACCCTTTTCAGTACTCGTAGGCCCCTCGGGTGTGCATCATTTTCCCTCCAAGATCAGTGAGTACCTCCAGACCCCTGTGGGCCTGCTGAGCAACATCGAGGCCCAAAGGTCGGTCCCTGGGAGGCCCTCTGTGTATGCCAAGTGATGGGCAACACACTGCTCGTTCCTTAAGGAGAGCTACATTTCCAGAGCACTGGAACAGCCTCAGGACCACATTTCTAGCCAGTGCGACGTGCCATGGAATTGTTCGTCATGGCCCCCGTCTGAGCTGCCATGAGAAAACACTCTGCTTAGGATTCTTCGAGGACCTCGTACCTGAAGTCACTCTGCTCGAGGAGAAAGTCAGCATCCTACCATGCTGTGTCGCTAACGGGACACTCAGCCTGAGCAGTTGTCTCAACGAAAGGCCCTGAATTGCCATGCAGAAGTGGAGGCGTGCAGCAGTTTCCAGGAGGCCATAGCCGTTACTCTGCATTATTTTAACGTCAGTACGCTTTGCAGGACATCTAGGAGCCTCGCGTGGGCACCCTATTCCCTGCAAGAACACTGAGTACCCTCAGGCCCCCATGGGCCTGCTAAGCCACATCCAGGCCCGTAGCCCTTCGGAGCCACTCTGTGTATGCCGAGTGTAGGGCAACAGACTGCACTCTTTCTTGGGACAGCTTGATTTCCTCAACACTCCCATAGGTCGACGAACACCTTTCTAGCAGGTCCATCATGCCGTGCAAGTCTGACTCATTGGCCTAGTCTGAGCTGCACTGAGAAAAACACTCGGCTTCGCATTCCATCTGGGACCCCCTGTCTGAAGTCACCCTGCCTCCAGGAGAATGTCGGCTTGCGTTCCGACTGCCACTAAAGCCCAGTTCCTCGTGTAACACTGCAGGCTTTTGAAGAGCCACGGACCCGGAGTCCTAGCTGGGGCTTTCCTTGGTTGAGGCATTTCGCTAGATGCAGAACACCCGGCTTCGAGGAGTTGATTCAGGGAAGAAACCACTGGGTAACCTGTGTCTGTTTGGACTTGTTAGAAAGCTCAGGGATGTATGCTGCATGTGCCCGTGGAAATGGGGGCCTGATGGAACTAGCCTTGCTTTCCCATTCTGAAAGCTCCATTCATGCTGCCTTGAAGCTACTTGAAATTGACTGCTGTTGACAGGCCACTAGCCACTGTAGGCATGACTCTGGGAAGAAAATGAGCATTCTCCAGGTAAGCAGGGTGCTTCGATGGCCGGGGTGGAACTCATCCTGCCACGCTCTAGAGCTAAAGGGAAACTCATCGTGAGTACTGGCCTCGAGGTAAGTCCCTGAGTAGCCGCGCAGAAAGGGAGGCATGCAACTCTTTCCATGAGGTCTTAGTCGCTGTTCTGCTTTGTTTTATTTTATTTATTTTATTTTTTATTGTTTCTTTAAGATTTATTGATTGATTGATTGATTGCTATATTGCGTCTTCTTTTATGTGCTAGGGCTCTCTCCAGTTGCGGTAAGTGGGGGCCACTCTTCATCGCGGCGCGTAGACCTCTCACTATCGCGGCCTCTCTTGTCGCGGAGCACAGGCTCCAGAGGCACAGGCTCAGTAGTTGTGTCTCACGGGGCCAGTTGCTCCGCGGCATGTGGGATCCTCCCAGACCAGGGCTCAAACCCGTGTACCCTTCATGGGCAGGTAGATTCTCAACCACTGCGCCACCAGGGAAGCCCCTGTTCTGCTTTATTTTAAAGGAAGTACCCTTTTCAGTACTCGTAGGCCCTTCGGGTGCGCATCATTTTCCCTCCAAGATCAGTGAGTACCTCCAGACCCCTGTGGGCCTGCTGAGCAACATCGAGGCCCAAAGGTCGGTCCCTGCGAGGCCCTCTGTGTATGCCGAGTGATGGGCAACACACTGCTCGTTCCTTAAGGAGAGCTACATTTCCAGAGCACTGGAACAGCCTCAGGACCACATTTCTGGCCAGTGCAACGTGCCATGGAAGTGTTCCTCATGGCCCCCATCTGAGCTGCCATGAGAAAACACTGTGGTTAGGATTCTTCGAGGACCTCGTAGCTGAAGTCACTCTGCTCGAGGAGAAAGTCAGCATCCTACCATGCTGTGTCGATAACGGGACACTCAGCGTGAGCAGTTGTCTCGAGGTAAGGCCCTGAATTGCCATGCAGAAGCGGAGGCGTGCAGCAGTTTCCAGGAGGCCATAGCCGTTGCTCTGCATTATTTTAACGTCAGTACGCTTTGCAGGACATCTAGGAGCCTCGCGTGGGCACCCTATTCCCTGCAAGAACACTGAGTACCCTCAGGCCCCCGTGGGCCTGCTAAGCCACATCCAGGCCCGTAGCCCTTCGGAGCCACTCTGTGTATGCTGAGTGTAGAGCAACAGACTGCACTCTTTCTTGGGACAGCTTGATTTCCTCAACACTCCCAGAGGTCGACGAACACCTTTCTAGCAGGTCCAACATGCCGTGCAAGTCTGACTCATTGCCCTAGTGTGAGCTGCACTGAGAAAAACACTCGGCTTCGCATTCCATCTGGGACCCCCTGTCTGAAGTCACCCTGCCTCCAGGAGAATGTCGGCTTGCGTTCCGACTGCCACTAAAGCCCAGTTCCTCGGGTAACACTGCAGGCTTTTGAAGAGCCACGGGCCCGGAGTCCTAGCTGGGGCTTTCCTTGGTTGAGGCAGTTCGCTATTTGCAGAACACCCTGCTTCGAGGAGTTGAATCAGGGAAGGAACCACTGGGTAACCTGTGTCTGTTTGGACTTGTAAGAAAGCACAGGGATGTATGCTGCGTGTGCCCGTGGAAATGGGGGCCTGATGGAACTAGCCTTGCTTTCCCATTTTGAAAGCTCCATTCATGCTGCCTTGAAGCTACTTGAAATTGACTGCTGTTGACAGGCCACTAGCCACTGTAGGCATGGCTCTGGGAAGAAAATGAGCATTCTCCAGGTAAGCAGGGTGCTTCGATGGCCGGGGTGGAGCTCATCCTGCCACGCTCTAGAGGTAAAGGGAAACTCAACATGACTACTGGCCTCGAGGTAAGTCCCTGAGTAGCCACGCAGAAAGGGAGGCATGCAGCTCTTTCCATGAGGTCTTAGTCGCTGTTCTGCTTTGTTTTATTTTATTTATTTTATATTTTATTGTTTTTTTAAGATTTATTGATTGATTGATTGATTGCTATGTTGGGTCTTCGTTTCTGTGCTAGGGCTCTCTCCAGTGGCGGTAAGTGGGGGCCCCTCTTCATCGTGGTGCGTAGGCCTCTCACTATCGCGGCCTCTCTTGTCGCGGAGCACAGGCTCCAGAGGCGCAGGCTCAGTAGTTGTGGCTCACGGGCCCAGTTGCTCCGCGGCATGCGGGATCCTCCCAGACCAGGGCTAGAACCCGTGTCCCCTGCATTGGCAGGCAGATTCTCAACCACTGCACCACCAGGGAAGCCTCTGTTCTGCTTTACTTTTAAAGGAAGTACCCTTTTCAGTACTCGTAGGCCCCTCGGGTGTGCATCATTTTCCCTCCAAGATCAGTGAGTACCTCCAGACCCCTGTGGGCCTGCTGAGCAACATCGAGGCCCAAAGGTTGGTCCCTGGGAGGCCCTCTGTGTATGCCGAGTGATGGGCAACACACTGCTCGTTCCTTAAGGAGAGCTACATTTCCAGAGCACTGGAACAGCCTCAGGACCACATTTCTGGCCAGTGCGACGTGCCATGGAAGTGTTCGTCATGGCCCCCGTCTGAGCTGCCATGAGAAAACACTCTGCTTAGGATTCTTCGAGGACCTCGTACCTGAAGTCACTCTGCTCGAGGAGAAAGTCAGCATCCTACCATGCTGTGTCGCTAACGGGACACTCAGCGTGAGCAGTTGTCTCGAGGTAAGGCCCTGAATTGCCATGCAGAAGCGGAGGCGTGCAGCAGTTTCCAGGAGGCCATAGCCGTTACTCTGCATTATTTTAACGTCAGTACGCTTTGCAGGACATCTAGGAGCCTCGCGTGGGCACCCTACTCCCTGCAAGAACACTGAGTACCCTCAGGCCCCCATGGGCCTGCTAAGCCACATCCAGGCCCGTAGCCCTTCGGAGCCACTCTGTGTATGCTGAGTGTAGGGCAACAGACTGCACTCTTTCTTGGGACAGCTTGATTTCCTCAACACTCCCATAGGTCGACGAACACCTTTCTAGCAGGTCCATCATGCCGTGCAAGTCTGACTCATTGGCCTAGTCTGAGCTGCACTGAGAAAAACACTCGGCTTCGCATTCCATCTGGGACCCCCTGTCTGAAGTCACCCTGCCTCCAGGAGAATGTCGGCTTGCGTTCCGACTGCCACTAAAGCCCAGTTCCTCGTGTAACACTGCAGGCTTTTGAAGAGCCACGGACCCGGAGTCCTAGCTGGGGCTTTCCTTGGTTGAGGCATTTCGCTAGATGCAGAACACCCGGCTTCGAGGCGTTGATTCAGGGAAGGAACCACTGGGTAACCTGTGTCTGTTTGGACTTGTTAGAAAGCTCAGGGATGTATGCTGCATGTGCCCGTGGAAAGGGGGGCCTGATGGAACTAGCCTTGCTTTCCCATTCTGAAAGCTCCATTCATGCTGCCTTGAAGCTACTTGAAATTGACTGCTGTTGACAGGCCACTAGCCACTGTAGGCATGGCTCTGGGAAGAAAATGAGCATTCTCCAGGTAAGCAGGGTGCTTCGATGGCCGGGGTGGAACTCATCCTGCCACGCTCTAGAGCTAAAGGGAAACTCATCGTGAGTACTGGCCTCGAGGTAAGTCCCTGAGTAGCCGCGCAGAAAGGGAGGCATGCAACTCTTTCCCTGAGGTCTTAGTCGCTGTTCTGCTTTGTTTTATTTTATTTTTATTATTTTTTATTCTTTCTTTAAGATTTATTGATTGATTGATTGATTGCTATATTGCGTCTTCTTTTATGTGCTAGGGCTCTCTCCAGTTGCGGTAAGTGGGGGCCACTCTTCATCGCGGCGCGTAGACCTCTCACTATCGCGGCCTCTCTTGTCGCGGAGCACAGGCTCCAGAGGCACAGGCTCAGTAGTTGTGTCTCACGGGCCCAGTTGCTCCGCGGCATGTGGGATCCTCCCAGACCAGGGCTCAAACCCGTGTACCCTTCATGGGCAGGTAGATTCTCAACCACTGCGCCACCAGGGAAGCCCCTGTTCTGCTTTATTTTAAAGGAAGTACCCTTTTCAGTACTCGTAGGCCCTTCGGGTGCGCATCATTTTCCCTCCAAGATCAGTGAGTACCTCCAGACCCCTGTGGGCCTGCTGAGCAACATCGAGGCCCAAAGCTCGGTCCCTGGGAGGGCCTCTGTGTATGCCGAGTGATGGGCAACACACTGCTCGTTCCTTAAGGAGAGCTACATTTCCAGAGCACTGGAACAGCCTCAGGACCACATTTCTGGCCAGTGCGACGTGCCATGGAAGTGTTCGTCATGGCCCCCGTCTGAGCTGCCATGAGAAAACACTCTGCTTAGGATTCTTCGAGGACCTCGTACCTGAAGTCACTCTGCTCGAGGAGAAAGTCAGCATCCTACCATGCTGTGTCGCTAACGGGACACTCAGCGTGAGCAGTTGTCTCGAGGTAAGGCCCTGAATTGCCATGCAGAAGCGGAGGCGTGCAGCAGTTTCCAGAAGGCCATAGCCGTTGCTCTGCATTATTTTAACGTCAGTACGCTTTGCAGGATATCTAGGAGCCTCGCGTGGGCACCCTATTCCCTGCAAGAACACTGAGTACCCTCAGGCCCCCGTGGGCCTGCTAAGCCACATCCAGGCCCGTAGCCCTTCGGAGCCACTCTGTGTATGCTGAGTGTAGAGCAACAGACTGCACTCTTTCTTGGGACAGCTTGATTTCCTCAACACTCCCAGAGGTCGACGAACACCTTTCTAGCAGGTCCAACATGCCGTGCAAGTCTGACTCATTGCCCTAGTGTGAGCTGCACTGAGAAAAACACTCGGCTTCGCATTCCATCTGGGACCCCCTGTCTGAAGTCACCCTGCCTCCAGGAGAATGTCGGCTTGCGTTCCGACTGCCACTAAAGCCCAGTTCCTCGGGTAACACTGCAGGCTTTTGAAGAGCCACGGGCCCGGAGTCCTAGCTGGGGCTTTCCTTGGTTGAGGCAGTTCGCTATTTGCAGAACACCCTGCTTCGAGGAGTTGAATCAGGGAAGGAACCACTGGGTAACCTGTGTCTGTTTGGACTTGTAAGAAAGCACAGGGATGTATGCTGCGTGTGCCCGTGGAAATGGGGGCCTGATGGAACTAGCCTTGCTTTCCCATTTTGAAAGCTCCATTCATGCTGCCTTGAAGCTACTTGAAATTGACTGCTGTTGACAGGCCACTAGCCACTGTAGGCATGGCTCTGGGAAGAAAATGAGCATTCTCCAGGTAAGCAGGGTGCTTCGATGGCCGGGGTGGAGCTCATCCTGCCACGCTCTAGAGGTAAAGGGAAACTCAACATGACTACTGGCCTCGAGGTAAGTCCCTGAGTAGCCACGCAGAAAGGGAGGCATGCAGCTCTTTCCATGAGGTCTTAGTCGCTGTTCTGCTTTGTTTTATTTTATTTATTTTATATTTTATTGTTTTTTTAAGATTTATTGATTGATTGATTGATTGCTATGTTGGGTCTTCGTTTCTGTGCTAGGGCTCTCTCCAGTGGCGGTAAGTGGGGGCCCCTCTTCATCGTGGTGCGTAGGCCTCTCACTATCGCGGCCTCTCTTGTCGCGGAGCACAGGCTCCAGAGGCGCAGGCTCAGTAGTTGTGGCTCACGGGCCCAGTTGCTCCGCGGCATGCGGGATCCTCCCAGACCAGGGCTAGAACCCGTGTCCCCTGCATTGGCAGGCAGATTCTCAACCACTGCACCACCAGGGAAGCCTCTGTTCTGCTTTACTTTTAAAGGAAGTACCCTTTTCAGTACTCGTAGGCCCCTCGGGTGTGCATCATTTTCCCTCCAAGATCAGTGAGTACCTCCAGACCCCTGTGGGCCTGCTGAGCAACATCGAGGCCCAAAGGTTGGTCCCTGGGAGGCCCTTTGTGTATGCCGAGTGATGGGCAACACACTGCTCGTTCCTTAAGGAGAGCTACATTTCCAGAGCACTGGAACAGCCTCAGGACCACATTTCTGGCCAGTGCGACGTGCCATGGAAGTGTTCGTCATGGCCCCCGTCTGAGCTGCCATGAGAAAACACTCTGCTTAGGATTCTTCGAGGACCTCGTACCTGAAGTCACTCTGCTCGAGGAGAAAGTCAGCATCCTACCATGCTGTGTCGCTAACGGGACACTCAGCGTGAGCAGTTGTCTCGAGGTAAGGACCTGAATTGCCATGCAGAAGCGGAGGCGTGCAGCAGTTTCCAGGAGGCCATAGCCGTTGCTCTGCATTATTTTAACGTCAGTACGCTTTGCAGGACATCTAGGAGCCTCGCGTGGGCACCCTATTCCCTGCAAGAACATTGAGTACCCTCAGGCCCCCGTGGGCCTGCTAAGCCACATCCAGGCCCGTAGCCCTTCGGAGCCACTCTGTGTATGCCGAGTGTAGAGCAACAGACTGCACTCTTTCTTGGGACAGCTTGATTTCCTCAACACTCCCATAGGTCGACGAACACCTTTCTAGCAGGTCCATCATGCCGTGCAAGTCTGACTCATTGGCCTAGTCTGAGCTGCACTGAGAAAAACACTCGGCTTCGCATTCCATCTGGGACCCCCTGTCTGAAGTCACCCTGCCTCCAGGAGAATGTCGGCTTGCGTTCCGACTGCCACTAAAGCCCAGTTCCTCGTGTAACACTGCAGGCTTTTGAAGAGCCATGGACCCGGAGGCATAGCTGGGGCTTTCCTTGGTTGAGGCATTTCGCTAGATGCAGAACACCCGGCTTCGAGGAGTTGATTCAGGGAAGAAACCACTGGGTAAACTGTGTCTGTTTGGACTTTTTAGAAAGCTCAGGGATGTATGCTGCATGTGCCCGTGGAAATGGGGGCCTGATGGAACTAGCCTTGCTTTCCCATTCTGAAAGCTCCATTCATGCTGCCTTGAAGCTACTTGAAATTGACTGCTGTTGACAGGCCACTAGCCACTGTAGGCATGGCTCTGGGAAGAAAATGAGCATTCTCCAGGTAAGCAGGGTGCTTCGATGGCCGGGGTGGAACTCATCCTGCCACGCTCTAGAGCTAAAGGGAAACTCATCGTGAGTACTGGCCTCGAGGTAAGTCCCTGAGTAGCCGCGCAGAAAGGGAGGCATGCAACTCTTTCCATGAGGTCTTAGTCGCTGTTCTGCTTTGTTTTATTTTATTTATTTTATATTTTATTGTTTTTTTAAGATTTATTGATTGATTGATTGATTGCTATGTTGGGTCTTCGTTTCTGTGCTAGGGCTCTCTCCAGTGGCGGTAAGTGGGGGCCCCTCTTCATCGTGGTGCGTAGGCCTCTCACTATCGCGGCCTCTCTTGTCGCGGAGCACAGGCTCCAGAGGCACAGGCTCAGTAGTTGTGTCTCACGGGGCCAGTTGCTCCGCGGCATGTGGGATCCTCCCAGACCAGGGCTCAAACCCGTGTACCCTTCATGGGCAGGTAGATTCTCAACCACTGCGCCACCAGGGAAGCCCCTGTTCTGCTTTATTTTAAAGGAAGTACCCTTTTCAGTACTCGTAGGCCCTTCGGGTGCGCATCATTTTCCCTCCAAGATCAGTGAGTACCTCCAGACCCCTGTGGGCCTGCTGAGCAACATCGAGGCCCAAAGGTCGGTCCCTGCGAGGCCCTCTGTGTATGCCGAGTGATGGGCAACACACTGCTCGTTCCTTAAGGAGAGCTACATTTCCAGAGCACTGGAACAGCCTCAGGACCACATTTCTGGCCAGTGCGACGTGCCATGGAAGTGTTCCTCATGGCCCCCATCTGAGCTGCCATGAGAAAACACTGTGGTTAGGATTCTTCGAGGACCTCGTAGCTGAAGTCACTCTGCTCGAGGAGAAAGTCAGCATCCTACCATGCTGTGTCGATAACGGGACACTCAGCGTGAGCAGTTGTCTCGAGGTAAGGCCCTGAATTGCCATGCAGAAGCGGAGGCGTGCAGCAGTTTCCAGGAGGCCATAGCCGTTGCTCTGCATTATTTTAACGTCAGTACGCTTTGCAGGACATCTAGGAGCCTCGCGTGGGCACCCTATTCCCTGCAAGAACACTGAGTACCCTCAGGCCCCCGTGGGCCTGCTAAGCCACATCCAGGCCCGTAGCCCTTCGGAGCCACTCTGTGTATGCTGAGTGTAGAGCAACAGACTGCACTCTTTCTTGGGACAGCTTGATTTCCTCAACACTCCCAGAGGTCGACGAACACCTTTCTAGCAGGTCCAACATGCCGTGCAAGTCTGACTCATTGCCCTAGTGTGAGCTGCACTGAGAAAAACACTCGGCTTCGCATTCCATCTGGGACCCCCTGTCTGAAGTCACCCTGCCTCCAGGAGAATGTCGGCTTGCGTTCCGACTGCCACTAAAGCCCAGTTCCTCGGGTAACACTGCAGGCTTTTGAAGAGCCACGGGCCCGGAGTCCTAGCTGGGGCTTTCCTTGGTTGAGGCAGTTCGCTATTTGCAGAACACCCTGCTTCGAGGAGTTGAATCAGGGAAGGAACCACTGGGTAACCTGTGTCTGTTTGGACTTGTAAGAAAGCACAGGGATGTATGCTGCGTGTGCCCGTGGAAATGGGGGCCTGATGGAACTAGCCTTGCTTTCCCATTTTGAAAGCTCCATTCATGCTGCCTTGAAGCTACTTGAAATTGACTGCTGTTGACAGGCCACTAGCCACTGTAGGCATGGCTCTGGGAAGAAAATGAGCATTCTCCAGGTAAGCAGGGTGCTTCGATGGCCGGGGTGGAGCTCATCCTGCCACGCTCTAGAGGTAAAGGGAAACTCAACATGACTACTGGCCTCGAGGTAAGTCCCTGAGTAGCCACGCAGAAAGGGAGGCATGCAGCTCTTTCCATGAGGTCTTAGTCGCTGTTCTGCTTTGTTTTATTTTATTTTTATTATTTTTTATTCTTTCTTTAAGATTTATTGATTGATTGATTGATTGCTATATTGCGTCTTCTTTTATGTGCTAGGGCTCTCTCCAGTTGCGGTAAGTGGGGGCCACTCTTCATCGCGGCGCGTAGACCTCTCACTATCGCGGCCTCTCTTGTCGCGGAGCACAGGCTCCAGAGGCACAGGCTCAGTAGTTGTGTCTCACGGGCCCAGTTGCTCCGCGGCATGTGGGATCCTCCCAGACCAGGGCTCAAACCCGTGTACCCTTCATGGGCAGGTAGATTCTCAACCACTGCGCCACCAGGGAAGCCCCTGTTCTGCTTTATTTTAAAGGAAGTACCCTTTTCAGTACTCGTAGGCCCTTCGGGTGCGCATCATTTTCCCTCCAAGATCAGTGAGTACCTCCAGACCCCTGTGGGCCTGCTGAGCAACATCGAGGCCCAAAGCTCGGTCCCTGGGAGGGCCTCTGTGTATGCCGAGTGATGGGCAACACACTGCTCGTTCCTTAAGGAGAGCTACATTTCCAGAGCACTGGAACAGCCTCAGGACCACATTTCTGGCCAGTGCGACGTGCCATGGAAGTGTTCGTCATGGCCCCCGTCTGAGCTGCCATGAGAAAACACTCTGCTTAGGATTCTTCGAGGACCTCGTACCTGAAGTCACTCTGCTCGAGGAGAAAGTCAGCATCCTACCATGCTGTGTCGCTAACGGGACACTCAGCGTGAGCAGTTGTCTCGAGGTAAGGCCCTGAATTGCCATGCAGAAGCGGAGGCGTGCAGCAGTTTCCAGAAGGCCATAGCCGTTGCTCTGCATTATTTTAACGTCAGTACGCTTTGCAGGATATCTAGGAGCCTCGCGTGGGCACCCTATTCCCTGCAAGAACACTGAGTACCCTCAGGCCCCCGTGGGCCTGCTAAGCCACATCCAGGCCCGTAGCCCTTCGGAGCCACTCTGTGTATGCTGAGTGTAGAGCAACAGACTGCACTCTTTCTTGGGACAGCTTGATTTCCTCAACACTCCCAGAGGTCGACGAACACCTTTCTAGCAGGTCCAACATGCCGTGCAAGTCTGACTCATTGCCCTAGTGTGAGCTGCACTGAGAAAAACACTCGGCTTCGCATTCCATCTGGGACCCCCTGTCTGAAGTCACCCTGCCTCCAGGAGAATGTCGGCTTGCGTTCCGACTGCCACTAAAGCCCAGTTCCTCGGGTAACACTGCAGGCTTTTGAAGAGCCACGGGCCCGGAGTCCTAGCTGGGGCTTTCCTTGGTTGAGGCAGTTCGCTATTTGCAGAACACCCTGCTTCGAGGAGTTGAATCAGGGAAGGAACCACTGGGTAACCTGTGTCTGTTTGGACTTGTAAGAAAGCACAGGGATGTATGCTGCGTGTGCCCGTGGAAATGGGGGCCTGATGGAACTAGCCTTGCTTTCCCATTTTGAAAGCTCCATTCATGCTGCCTTGAAGCTACTTGAAATTGACTGCTGTTGACAGGCCACTAGCCACTGTAGGCATGGCTCTGGGAAGAAAATGAGCATTCTCCAGGTAAGCAGGGTGCTTCGATGGCCGGGGTGGAGCTCATCCTGCCACGCTCTAGAGGTAAAGGGAAACTCAACATGACTACTGGCCTCGAGGTAAGTCCCTGAGTAGCCACGCAGAAAGGGAGGCATGCAGCTCTTTCCATGAGGTCTTAGTCGCTGTTCTGCTTTGTTTTATTTTATTTATTTTATATTTTATTGTTTTTTTAAGATTTATTGATTGATTGATTGATTGCTATGTTGGGTCTTCGTTTCTGTGCTAGGGCTCTCTCCAGTGGCGGTAAGTGGGGGCCCCTCTTCATCGTGGTGCGTAGGCCTCTCACTATCGCGGCCTCTCTTGTCGCGGAGCACAGGCTCCAGAGGCGCAGGCTCAGTAGTTGTGGCTCACGGGCCCAGTTGCTCCGCGGCATGCGGGATCCTCCCAGACCAGGGCTAGAACCCGTGTCCCCTGCATTGGCAGGCAGATTCTCAACCACTGCACCACCAGGGAAGCCTCTGTTCTGCTTTACTTTTAAAGGAAGTACCCTTTTCAGTACTCGTAGGCCCCTCGGGTGTGCATCATTTTCCCTCCAAGATCAGTGAGTACCTCCAGACCCCTGTGGGCCTGCTGAGCAACATCGAGGCCCAAAGGTTGGTCCCTGGGAGGCCCTTTGTGTATGCCGAGTGATGGGCAACACACTGCTCGTTCCTTAAGGAGAGCTACATTTCCAGAGCACTGGAACAGCCTCAGGACCACATTTCTGGCCAGTGCGACGTGCCATGGAAGTGTTCGTCATGGCCCCCGTCTGAGCTGCCATGAGAAAACACTCTGCTTAGGATTCTTCGAGGACCTCGTACCTGAAGTCACTCTGCTCGAGGAGAAAGTCAGCATCCTACCATGCTGTGTCGCTAACGGGACACTCAGCGTGAGCAGTTGTCTCGAGGTAAGGACCTGAATTGCCATGCAGAAGCGGAGGCGTGCAGCAGTTTCCAGGAGGCCATAGCCGTTGCTCTGCATTATTTTAACGTCAGTACGCTTTGCAGGACATCTAGGAGCCTCGCGTGGGCACCCTATTCCCTGCAAGAACATTGAGTACCCTCAGGCCCCCGTGGGCCTGCTAAGCCACATCCAGGCCCGTAGCCCTTCGGAGCCACTCTGTGTATGCCGAGTGTAGAGCAACAGACTGCACTCTTTCTTGGGACAGCTTGATTTCCTCAACACTCCCATAGGTCGACGAACACCTTTCTAGCAGGTCCATCATGCCGTGCAAGTCTGACTCATTGGCCTAGTCTGAGCTGCACTGAGAAAAACACTCGGCTTCGCATTCCATCTGGGACCCCCTGTCTGAAGTCACCCTGCCTCCAGGAGAATGTCGGCTTGCGTTCCGACTGCCACTAAAGCCCAGTTCCTCGTGTAACACTGCAGGCTTTTGAAGAGCCATGGACCCGGAGGCATAGCTGGGGCTTTCCTTGGTTGAGGCATTTCGCTAGATGCAGAACACCCGGCTTCGAGGAGTTGATTCAGGGAAGAAACCACTGGGTAAACTGTGTCTGTTTGGACTTTTTAGAAAGCTCAGGGATGTATGCTGCATGTGCCCGTGGAAATGGGGGCCTGATGGAACTAGCCTTGCTTTCCCATTCTGAAAGCTCCATTCATGCTGCCTTGAAGCTACTTGAAATTGACTGCTGTTGACAGGCCACTAGCCACTGTAGGCATGGCTCTGGGAAGAAAATGAGCATTCTCCAGGTAAGCAGGGTGCTTCGATGGCCGGGGTGGAACTCATCCTGCCACGCTCTAGAGCTAAAGGGAAACTCATCGTGAGTACTGGCCTCGAGGTAAGTCCCTGAGTAGCCGCGCAGAAAGGGAGGCATGCAACTCTTTCCATGAGGTCTTAGTCGCTGTTCTGCTTTGTTTTATTTTATTTATTTTATATTTTATTGTTTTTTTAAGATTGATTGATTGATTGATTGCTATGTTGGGTCTTCGTTTCTGTGCTAGGGCTCTCTCCAGTGGCGGTAAGTGGGGGCCCCTCTTCATCGTGGTGCGTAGGCCTCTCACTATCGCGGCCTCTCTTGTCGCGGAGCACAGGCTCCAGAGGCACAGGCTCAGTAGTTGTGTCTCACGGGGCCAGTTGCTCCGCGGCATGTGGGATCCTCCCAGACCAGGGCTCAAACCCGTGTACCCTTCATGGGCAGGTAGATTCTCAACCACTGCGCCACCAGGGAAGCCCCTGTTCTGCTTTATTTTAAAGGAAGTACCCTTTTCAGTACTCGTAGGCCCTTCGGGTGCGCATCATTTTCCCTCCAAGATCAGTGAGTACCTCCAGACCCCTGTGGGCCTGCTGAGCAACATCGAGGCCCAAAGGTCGGTCCCTGCGAGGCCCTCTGTGTATGCCGAGTGATGGGCAACACACTGCTCGTTCCTTAAGGAGAGCTACATTTCCAGAGCACTGGAACAGCCTCAGGACCACATTTCTGGCCAGTGCGACGTGCCATGGAAGTGTTCCTCATGGCCCCCATCTGAGCTGCCATGAGAAAACACTGTGGTTAGGATTCTTCGAGGACCTCGTAGCTGAAGTCACTCTGCTCGAGGAGAAAGTCAGCATCCTACCATGCTGTGTCGATAACGGGACACTCAGCGTGAGCAGTTGTCTCGAGGTAAGGCCCTGAATTGCCATGCAGAAGCGGAGGCGTGCAGCAGTTTCCAGGAGGCCATAGCCGTTGCTCTGCATTATTTTAACGTCAGTACGCTTTGCAGGACATCTAGGAGCCTCGCGTGGGCACCCTATTCCCTGCAAGAACACTGAGTACCCTCAGGCCCCCGTGGGCCTGCTAAGCCACATCCAGGCCCGTAGCCCTTCGGAGCCACTCTGTGTATGCTGAGTGTAGAGCAACAGACTGCACTCTTTCTTGGGACAGCTTGATTTCCTCAACACTCCCAGAGGTCGACGAACACCTTTCTAGCAGGTCCAACATGCCGTGCAAGTCTGACTCATTGCCCTAGTGTGAGCTGCACTGAGAAAAACACTCGGCTTCGCATTCCATCTGGGACCCCCTGTCTGAAGTCACCCTGCCTCCAGGAGAATGTCGGCTTGCGTTCCGACTGCCACTAAAGCCCAGTTCCTCGGGTAACACTGCAGGCTTTTGAAGAGCCACGGGCCCGGAGTCCTAGCTGGGGCTTTCCTTGGTTGAGGCAGTTCGCTATTTGCAGAACACCCTGCTTCGAGGAGTTGAATCAGGGAAGGAACCACTGGGTAACCTGTGTCTGTTTGGACTTGTAAGAAAGCACAGGGATGTATGCTGCGTGTGCCCGTGGAAATGGGGGCCTGATGGAACTAGCCTTGCTTTCCCATTTTGAAAGCTCCATTCATGCTGCCTTGAAGCTACTTGAAATTGACTGCTGTTGACAGGCCACTAGCCACTGTAGGCATGGCTCTGGGAAGAAAATGAGCATTCTCCAGGTAAGCAGGGTGCTTCGATGGCCGGGGTGGAGCTCATCCTGCCACGCTCTAGAGGTAAAGGGAAACTCAACATGACTACTGGCCTCGAGGTAAGTCCCTGAGTAGCCACGCAGAAAGGGAGGCATGCAGCTCTTTCCATGAGGTCTTAGTCGCTGTTCTGCTTTGTTTTATTTTATTTATTTTATATTTTATTGTTTTTTTAAGATTTATTGATTGATTGATTGATTGCTATGTTGGGTCTTCGTTTCTGTGCTAGGGCTCTCTCCAGTGGCGGTAAGTGGGGGCCCCTCTTCATCGTGGTGCGTAGGCCTCTCACTATCGCGGCCTCTCTTGTCGCGGAGCACAGGCTCCAGAGGCGCAGGCTCAGTAGTTGTGGCTCACGGGCCCAGTTGCTCCGCGGCATGCGGGATCCTCCCAGACCAGGGCTAGAACCCGTGTCCCCTGCATTGGCAGGCAGATTCTCAACCACTGCACCACCAGGGAAGCCTCTGTTCTGCTTTACTTTTAAAGGAAGTACCCTTTTCAGTACTCGTAGGCCCCTCGGGTGTGCATCATTTTCCCTCCAAGATCAGTGAGTACCTCCAGACCCCTGTGGGCCTGCTGAGCAACATCGAGGCCCAAAGGTTGGTCCCTGGGAGGCCCTTTGTGTATGCCGAGTGATGGGCAACACACTGCTCGTTCCTTAAGGAGAGCTACATTTCCAGAGCACTGGAACAGCCTCAGGACCACATTTCTGGCCAGTGCGACGTGCCATGGAAGTGTTCGTCATGGCCCCCGTCTGAGCTGCCATGAGAAAACACTCTGCTTAGGATTCTTCGAGGACCTCGTAGCTGAAGTCACTCTGCTCGAGGAGAAAGTCAGCATCCTACCATGCTGTGTCGCTAACGGGACACTCAGCGTGAGCAGTTGTCTCGAGGTAAGGACCTGAATTGCCATGCAGAAGCGGAGGCGTGCAGCAGTTTCCAGGAGGCCATAGCCGTTGCTCTGCATTATTTTAACGTCAGTACGCTTTGCAGGACATCTAGGAGCCTCGCGTGGGCACCCTATTCCCTGCAAGAACATTGAGTACCCTCAGGCCCCCGTGGGCCTGCTAAGCCACATCCAGGCCCGTAGCCCTTCGGAGCCACTCTGTGTATGCCGAGTGTAGAGCAACAGACTGCACTCTTTCTTGGGACAGCTTGATTTCCTCAACACTCCCATAGGTCGACGAACACCTTTCTAGCAGGTCCATCATGCCGTGCAAGTCTGACTCATTGGCCTAGTCTGAGCTGCACTGAGAAAAACACTCGGCTTCGCATTCCATCTGGGACCCCCTGTCTGAAGTCACCCTGCCTCCAGGAGAATGTCGGCTTGCGTTCCGACTGCCACTAAAGCCCAGTTCCTCGTGTAACACTGCAGGCTTTTGAAGAGCCATGGACCCGGAGGCATAGCTGGGGCTTTCCTTGGTTGAGGCATTTCGCTAGATGCAGAACACCCGGCTTCGAGGAGTTGATTCAGGGAAGAAACCACTGGGTAAACTGTGTTTGTTTGGACTTTTTAGAAAGCTCAGGGATGTATGCTGCATGTGCCCGTGGAAATGGGGGCCTGATGGAACTAGCCTTGCTTTCCCATTCTGAAAGCTCCATTCATGCTGCCTTGAAGCTACTTGAAATTGACTGCTGTTGACAGGCCACTAGCCACTGTAGGCATGGCTCTGGGAAGAAAATGAGCATTCTCCAGGTAAGCAGGGTGCTTCGATGGCCGGGGTGGAACTCATCCTGCCACGCTCTAGAGCTAAAGGGAAACTCATCGTGAGTACTGGCCTCGAGGTAAGTCCCTGAGTAGCCGCGCAGAAAGGGAGGCATGCAACTCTTTCCATGAGGTCTTAGTCGCTGTTCTGCTTTGTTTTATTTTATTTATTTTATATTTTATTGTTTTTTTAAGATTTATTGATTGATTGATTGATTGCTATGTTGGGTCTTCGTTTCTGTGCTAGGGCTCTCTCCAGTGGCGGTAAGTGGGGGCCCCTCTTCATCGTGGTGCGTAGGCCTCTCACTATCGCGGCCTCTCTTGTCGCGGAGCACAGGCTCCAGAGGCACAGGCTCAGTAGTTGTGTCTCACGGGGCCAGTTGCTCCGCGGCATGTGGGATCCTCCCAGACCAGGGCTCAAACCCGTGTACCCTTCATGGGCAGGTAGATTCTCAACCACTGCGCCACCAGGGAAGCCCCTGTTCTGCTTTATTTTAAAGGAAGTACCCTTTTCAGTACTCGTAGGCCCTTCGGGTGCGCATCATTTTCCCTCCAAGATCAGTGAGTACCTCCAGACCCCTGTGGGCCTGCTGAGCAACATCGAGGCCCAAAGGTCGGTCCCTGCGAGGCCCTCTGTGTATGCCGAGTGATGGGCAACACACTGCTCGTTCCTTAAGGAGAGCTACATTTCCAGAGCACTGGAACAGCCTCAGGACCACATTTCTGGCCAGTGCGACGTGCCATGGAAGTGTTCCTCATGGCCCCCATCTGAGCTGCCATGAGAAAACACTGTGGTTAGGATTCTTCGAGGACCTCGTAGCTGAAGTCACTCTGCTCGAGGAGAAAGTCAGCATCCTACCATGCTGTGTCGATAACGGGACACTCAGCGTGAGCAGTTGTCTCGAGGTAAGGCCCTGAATTGCCATGCAGAAGCGGAGGCGTGCAGCAGTTTCCAGGAGGCCATAGCCGTTGCTCTGCATTATTTTAACGTCAGTACGCTTTGCAGGACATCTAGGAGCCTCGCGTGGGCACCCTATTCCCTGCAAGAACACTGAGTACCCTCAGGCCCCCGTGGGCCTGCTAAGCCACATCCAGGCCCGTAGCCCTTCGGAGCCACTCTGTGTATGCTGAGTGTAGAGCAACAGACTGCACTCTTTCCTGGGACAGCTTGATTTCCTCAACACTCCCATAGGTCGACGAACACCTTTCTAGCAGGTCCAACATGCCGTGCAAGTCTGACTCATTGCCCTAGTGTGAGCTGCACTGAGAAAAACACTCGGCTTCGCATTCCATCTGGGACCCCCTGTCTGAAGTCACCCTGCCTCCAGGAGAATGTCGGCTTGCGTTCCGACTGCCACTAAAGCCCAGTTCCTCGGGTAACACTGCAGGCTTTTGAAGAGCCACGGGCCCGGAGTCCTAGCTGGGGCTTTCCTTGGTTGAGGCAGTTCGCTATTTGCAGAACACCCTGCTTCGAGGAGTTGAATCAGGGAAGGAACCACTGGGTAACCTGTGTCTGTTTGGACTTGTAAGAAAGCACAGGGATGTATGCTGCGTGTGCCCGTGGAAATGGGGGCCTGATGGAACTAGCCTTGCTTTCCCATTTTGAAAGCTCCATTCATGCTGCCTTGAAGCTACTTGAAATTGACTGCTGTTGACAGGCCACTAGCCACTGTAGGCATGGCTCTGGGAAGAAAATGAGCATTCTCCAGGTAAGCAGGGTGCTTCGATGGCCGGGGTGGAGCTCATCCTGCCACGCTCTAGAGGTAAAGGGAAACTCAACATGACTACTGGCCTCGAGGTAAGTCCCTGAGTAGCCACGCAGAAAGGGAGGCATGCAGCTCTTTCCATGAGGTCTTAGTCGCTGTTCTGCTTTGTTTTATTTTATTTATTTTATATTTTATTGTTTTTTTAAGATTTATTGATTGATTGATTGATTGCTATGTTGGGTCTTCGTTTCTGTGCTAGGGCTCTCTCCAGTGGCGGTAAGTGGGGGCCCCTCTTCATTGTGGTGCGTAGGCCTCTCACTATCGCGGCCTCTCTTGTCGCGGAGCACAGGCTCCAGAGGCGCAGGCTCAGTAGTTGTGGCTCACGGGCCCAGTTGCTCCGCGGCATGCGGGATCCTCCCAGACCAGGGCTAGAACCCGTGTCCCCTGCATTGGCAGGCAGATTCTCAACCACTGCACCACCAGGGAAGCCTCTGTTCTGCTTTACTTTTAAAGGAAGTACCCTTTTCAGTACTCGTAGGCCCCTCGGGTGTGCATCATTTTCCCTCCAAGATCAGTGAGTACCTCCAGACCCCTGTGGGCCTGCTGAGCAACATCGAGGCCCAAAGGTCGGTCCCTGGGAGGCCCTCTGTGTATGCCGAGTGATGGGCAACACACTGCTCGTTCCTTAAGGAGAGCTACATTTCCAGAGCACTGGAACAGCCTCAGGACCACATTTCTAGCCAGTGCGACGTGCCATGGAATTGTTCGTCATGGCCCCCGTCTGAGCTGCCATGAGAAAACACTCTGCTTAGGATTCTTCGAGGACCTCGTACCTGAAGTCACTCTGATCGAGGAGAAAGTCAGCATCCTACCATACTGTGTCGCTAACGGGACCCTCAGCGTGAGCAGTTGTCTCAACGTAAGGCCCTGAATTGCCATGCAGAAGTGGAGGCGTGCAGCAGTTTCCAGGAGGCCATAGCCGTTACTCTGCATTATTTTAACGTCAGTACGCTTTGCAGGACATCTAGGAGCCTCGCGTGGGCACCCTATTCCCTGCAAGAACACTGAGTACCCTCAGGCCCCCATGGGCCTGCTAAGCCACATCCAGGCCCGTAGCCCTTCGGAGCCACTCTGTGTATGCCGAGTGTAGGGCAACAGACTGCACTCTTTCTTGGGACAGCTTGATTTCCTCAACACTCCCATAGGTCGACGAACACCTTTCTAGCAGGTCCATCATGCCGTGCAAGTCTGAATCATTGGCCTAGTCTGAGCTGCACTGAGAAAAACACTCGGCTTCGCATTCCATCTGGGACCCCCTGTCTGAAGTCACCCTGCCTCCAGGAGAATGTCGGCTTGCGTTCCGACTGCCACTAAAGCCCAGTTCCTCGTGTAACACTGCAGGCTTTTGAAGAGCCACGGACCCGGAGTCCTAGCTGGGGCTTTCCTTGGTTGAGGCATTTCGCTAGATGCAGAACACCCGGCTTCGAGGAGTTGATTCAGGGAAGGAACCACTGGGTAACCTGTGTCTGTTTGGACTTGTTAGAAAGCTCAGGGATGTATGCTGCATGTGCCCGTGGAAAGGGGGGCCTGATGGAACTAGCCTTGCTTTCCCATTCTGAAAGCTCCATTCATGCTGCCTTGAAGCTACTTGAAATTGACTGCTGTTGACAGGCCACTAGCCACTGTAGGCATGGCTCTGGGAAGAAAATGAGCATTCTCCAGGTAAGCAGGGTGCTTCGATGGCCGGGGTGGAACTCATCCTGCCACGCTCTAGAGCTAAAGGGAAACTCATCGTGAGTACTGGCCTCGAGGTAAGTCCCTGAGTAGCCGCGCAGAAAGGGAGGCATGCAACTCTTTCCATGAGGTCTTAGTCGCTGTTCTGCTTTGTTTTATTTTATTTATTTTATATTTTATTGTTTTTTTAAGATTTATTGATTGATTGATTGATTGCTATGTTGGGTCTTCGTTTCTGTGCTAGGGCTCTCTCCAGTGGCGGTAAGTGGGGGCCCCTCTTCATCGTGGTGCGTAGGCCTCTCACTATCGCGGCCTCTCTTGTTGCGGAACACAGGATCCAGAGGCGCAGGCTCAGTAGTTGTGGCTCACGGGCCCAGTTGCTCCGCGGCATGCGGGATCCTCCCAGACCAGGGCTAGAACCCGTGTCCCCTGCATTGGCAGGCAGATTCTCAACCACTGCACCACCAGGGAAGCCTCTGTTCTGCTTTACTTTTAAAGGAAGTACCCTTTTCAGTACTCGTAGGCCCCTCGGGTGTGCATCATTTTCCCTCCAAGATCAGTGAGTACCTCCAGACCCCTGTGGGCCTGCTGAGCAACATCGAGGCCCAAAGGTCGGTCCCTGGGAGGCCCTCTGTGTATGCCGAGTGATGGGCAACACACTGCTCGTTCCTTAAGGAGAGCTACATTTCCAGAGCACTGGAACAGCCTCAGGACCACATTTCTAGCCAGTGCAACGTGCCATGGAATTGTTCGTCATGGCCCCCGTCTGAGCTGCCATGAGAAAACACTCTGCTTAGGATTCTTCGAGGACCTCGTACCTGAAGTCACTCTGCTCGAGGAGAAAGTCAGCATCCTACCATGCTGTGTCACTAACGGGACACTCAGCGTGAGCAGTTGTCTCGACGTAAGGCCCTGAATTGCCATGCAGAAGTGGAGGCGTGCAGCAGTTTCCAGGAGGCCATTCCCGTTACTCTGCATTATTTTAACGTCAGTACGCTTTGCAGGACATCTAGGAGCCTCGCGTGGGCTATTCCCTGCAAGAACACTGAATACCCTCAGGCCCCCGTGGGCCTGCTAAGCCACATCCAGGCCCGTAGCCCTTCGGAGCCACTCTGTGTATGCCGAGTGTAGGGCAACAGACTTCACTCTTTCTTGGGACAGCTTGATTTCCTCAACACTCCCAGAGGTCGACGAACACCTTTCTAGCAGGTCCAACATTCCATGCAAGTCTGACTTATTGGCCTAGTCTGAGCTGCACTGAGAAAAACACTCGGCTTCGCATTCCATCTGGGACCCCCTGTCTGAAGTCACCCTGCCTCCAGGAGAATGTCGGCTTGCGTTCCGACTGCCACTAAAGCCCAGTTCCTCGGGTAACACTGCAGGCTTTTGAAGAGCCACGGGCCCGGAGGCCTAGCTGGGGCTTTCCTTGGTTGAGGCAGTTTGCTAGATGCAGAACACCCGGCTTCGAGGAGTTGATTCAGGGAAGGAACCACTGGGTAACCTGTGTCTGTTTGGACTTGTTAGAAAGCTCAGGGATGTATGCTGCATGTGCCCGTGGAAAGGGGGGCCTGATGGAACTAGCCTTGCTTTCCCATTCTGAAAGCTCCATTCATGCTGCCTTGAAGCTACTTGAAATTGACTGCTGTTGACAGGCCACTAGCCACTGTAGGCATGGCTCTGGGAAGAAAATGAGCATTCTCCAGGTAAGCAGGGTGCTTCGATGGCCGGGGTGGAACTCATCCTGCCACGCTCTAGAGCTAAAGGGAAACTCATCGTGAGTACTGGCCTCGAGGTAAGTCCCTGAGTAGCCGCGCAGAAAGGGAGGCATGCAACTCTTTCCATGAGGTCTTAGTCGCTGTTCTGCTTTGTTTTATTTTATTTATTTTATATTTTATTGTTTTTTTAAGATTTATTGATTGATTGATTGATTGCTATGTTGGGTCTTCGTTTCTGTGCTAGGGCTCTCTCCAGTGGCGGTAAGTGGGGGCCCCTCTTCATCGTGGTGCGTAGGCCTCTCACTATCGCGGCCTCTCTTGTCACGGAGCACAGGCTCCAGAGGCACAGGCTCAGTAGTTGTGTCTCACGGGGCCAGTTGCTCCGCGGCATGTGGGATCCTCCCAGACCAGGGCTCAAACCCGTGTACCCTTCATGGGCAGGTAGATTCTCAACCACTGCGCCACCAGGGAAGCCCCTGTTCTGCTTTATTTTAAAGGAAGTACCCTTTTCAGTACTCGTAGGCCCTTCGGGTGCGCATCATTTTCCCTCCAAGATCAGTGAGTACCTCCAGACCCCTGTGGGCCTGCTGAGCAACATCGAGGCCCAAAGGTCGGTCCCTGCGAGGCCCTCTGTGTATGCCGAGTGATGGGCAACACACTGCTCGTTCCTTAAGGAGAGCTACATTTCCAGAGCACTGGAACAGCCTCAGGACCACATTTCTGGCCAGTGCGACGTGCCATGGAAGTGTTCCTCATGGCCCCCATCTGAGCTGCCATGAGAAAACACTGTGGTTAGGATTCTTCGAGGACCTCGTAGCTGAAGTCACTCTGCTCGAGGAGAAAGTCAGCATCCTACCATGCTGTGTCGATAACGGGACACTCAGCGTGAGCAGTTGTCTCGAGGTAAGGCCCTGAATTGCCATGCAGAAGCGGAGGCGTGCAGCAGTTTCCAGGAGGCCATAGCCGTTGCTCTGCATTATTTTAACGTCAGTACGCTTTGCAGGACATCTAGGAGCCTCGCGTGGGCACCCTATTCCCTGCAAGAACACTGAGTACCCTCAGGCCCCCGTGGGCCTGCTAAGCCACATCCAGGCCCGTAGCCCTTCGGAGCCACTCTGTGTATGCTGAGTGTAGAGCAACAGACTGCACTCTTTCTTGGGACAGCTTGATTTCCTCAACACTCCCAGAGGTCGACGAACACCTTTCTAGCAGGTCCAACATGCCGTGCAAGTCTGACTCATTGCCCTAGTGTGAGCTGCACTGAGAAAAACACTCGGCTTCGCATTCCATCTGGGACCCCCTGTCTGAAGTCACCCTGCCTCCAGGAGAATGTCGGCTTGCGTTCCGACTGCCACTAAAGCCCAGTTCCTCGGGTAACACTGCAGGCTTTTGAAGAGCCACGGGCCCGGAGTCCTAGCTGGGGCTTTCCTTGGTTGAGGCAGTTCGCTATTTGCAGAACACCCTGCTTCGAGGAGTTGAATCAGGGAAGGAACCACTGGGTAACCTGTGTCTGTTTGGACTTGTAAGAAAGCACAGGGATGTATGCTGCGTGTGCCCGTGGAAATGGGGGCCTGATGGAACTAGCCTTGCTTTCCCATTTTGAAAGCTCCATTCATGCTGCCTTGAAGCTACTTGAAATTGACTGCTGTTGACAGGCCACTAGCCACTGTAGGCATGGCTCTGGGAAGAAAATGAGCATTCTCCAGGTAAGCAGGGTGCTTCGATGGCCGGGGTGGAGCTCATCCTGCCACGCTCTAGAGGTAAAGGGAAACTCAACATGACTACTGGCCTCGAGGTAAGTCCCTGAGTAGCCACGCAGAAAGGGAGGCATGCAGCTCTTTCCATGAGGTCTTAGTCGCTGTTCTGCTTTGTTTTATTTTATTTATTTTATATTTTATTGTTTTTTTAAGATTTATTGATTGATTGATTGATTGCTATGTTGGGTCTTCGTTTCTGTGCTAGGGCTCTCTCCAGTGGCGGTAAGTGGGGGCCCCTCTTCATTGTGGTGCGTAGGCCTCTCACTATCGCGGCCTCTCTTGTCGCGGAGCACAGGCTCCAGAGGCGCAGGCTCAGTAGTTGTGGCTCACGGGCCCAGTTGCTCCGCGGCATGCGGGATCCTCCCAGACCAGGGCTAGAACCCGTGTCCCCTGCATTGGCAGGCAGATTCTCAACCACTGCACCACCAGGGAAGCCTCTGTTCTGCTTTACTTTTAAAGGAAGTACCCTTTTCAGTACTCGTAGGCCCCTCGGGTGTGCATCATTTTCCCTCCAAGATCAGTGAGTACCTCCAGACCCCTGTGGGCCTGCTGAGCAACATCGAGGCCCAAAGGTCGGTCCCTGGGAGGCCCTCTGTGTATGCCGAGTGATGGGCAACACACTGCTCGTTCCTTAAGGAGAGCTACATTTCCAGAGCACTGGAACAGCCTCAGGACCACATTTCTAGCCAGTGCGACGTGCCATGGAATTGTTCGTCATGGCCCCCGTCTGAGCTGCCATGAGAAAACACTCTGCTTAGGATTCTTCGAGGACCTCGTACCTGAAGTCACTCTGATCGAGGAGAAAGTCAGCATCCTACCATACTGTGTCGCTAACGGGACACTCAGCGTGAGCAGTTGTCTCAACGTAAGGCCCTGAATTGCCATGCAGAAGTGGAGGCGTGCAGCAGTTTCCAGGAGGCCATAGCCGTTACTCTGCATTATTTTAACGTCAGTACGCTTTGCAGGACATCTAGGAGCCTCGCGTGGGCACCCTATTCCCTGCAAGAACACTGAGTACCCTCAGGCCCCCATGGGCCTGCTAAGCCACATCCAGGCCCGTAGCCCTTCGGAGCCACTCTGTGTATGCCGAGTGTAGGGCAACAGACTGCACTCTTTCTTGGGACAGCTTGATTTCCTCAACACTCCCATAGGTCGACGAACACCTTTCTAGCAGGTCCATCATGCCGTGCAAGTCTGAATCATTGGCCTAGTCTGAGCTGCACTGAGAAAAACACTCGGCTTCGCATTCCATCTGGGACCCCCTGTCTGAAGTCACCCTGCCTCCAGGAGAATGTCGGCTTGCGTTCCGACTGCCACTAAAGCCCAGTTCCTCGTGTAACACTGCAGGCTTTTGAAGAGCCACGGACCCGGAGTCCTAGCTGGGGCTTTCCTTGGTTGAGGCATTTCGCTAGATGCAGAACACCCGGCTTCGAGGAGTTGATTCAGGGAAGGAACCACTGGGTAACCTGTGTCTGTTTGGACTTGTTAGAAAGCTCAGGGATGTATGCTGCATGTGCCCGTGGAAAGGGGGGCCTGATGGAACTAGCCTTGCTTTCCCATTCTGAAAGCTCCATTCATGCTGCCTTGAAGCTACTTGAAATTGACTGCTGTTGACAGGCCACTAGCCACTGTAGGCATGGCTCTGGGAAGAAAATGAGCATTCTCCAGGTAAGCAGGGTGCTTCGATGGCCGGGGTGGAACTCATCCTGCCACGCTCTAGAGCTAAAGGGAAACTCATCGTGAGTACTGGCCTCGAGGTAAGTCCCTGAGTAGCCGCGCAGAAAGGGAGGCATGCAACTCTTTCCATGAGGTCTTAGTCGCTGTTCTGCTTTGTTTTATTTTATTTATTTTATATTTTATTGTTTTTTTAAGATTTATTGATTGATTGATTGATTGCTATGTTGGGTCTTCGTTTCTGTGCTAGGGCTCTCTCCAGTGGCGGTAAGTGGGGGCCCCTCTTCATCGTGGTGCGTAGGCCTCTCACTATCGCGGCCTCTCTTGTTGCGGAACACAGGATCCAGAGGCGCAGGCTCAGTAGTTGTGGCTCACGGGCCCAGTTGCTCCGCGGCATGCGGGATCCTCCCAGACCAGGGCTAGAACCCGTGTCCCCTGCATTGGCAGGCAGATTCTCAACCACTGCACCACCAGGGAAGCCTCTGTTCTGCTTTACTTTTAAAGGAAGTACCCTTTTCAGTACTCGTAGGCCCCTCGGGTGTGCATCATTTTCCCTCCAAGATCAGTGAGTACCTCCAGACCCCTGTGGGCCTGCTGAGCAACATCGAGGCCCAAAGGTCGGTCCCTGGGAGGCCCTCTGTGTATGCCGAGTGATGGGCAACACACTGCTCGTTCCTTAAGGAGAGCTACATTTCCAGAGCACTGGAACAGCCTCAGGACCACATTTCTAGCCAGTGCAACGTGCCATGGAATTGTTCGTCATGGCCCCCGTCTGAGCTGCCATGAGAAAACACTCTGCTTAGGATTCTTCGAGGACCTCGTACCTGAAGTCACTCTGCTCGAGGAGAAAGTCAGCATCCTACCATGCTGTGTCACTAACGGGACACTCAGCGTGAGCAGTTGTCTCGACGTAAGGCCCTGAATTGCCATGCAGAAGTGGAGGCGTGCAGCAGTTTCCAGGAGGCCATTCCCGTTACTCTGCATTATTTTAACGTCAGTACGCTTTGCAGGACATCTAGGAGCCTCGCGTGGGCTATTCCCTGCAAGAACACTGAATACCCTCAGGCCCCCGTGGGCCTGCTAAGCCACATCCAGGCCCGTAGCCCTTCGGAGCCACTCTGTGTATGCCGAGTGTAGGGCAACAGACTTCACTCTTTCTTGGGACAGCTTGATTTCCTCAACACTCCCAGAGGTCGACGAACACCTTTCTAGCAGGTCCAACAGTCCATGCAAGTCTGACTTATTGGCCTAGTCTGAGCTGCACTGAGAAAAACACTCGGCTTCGCATTCCATCTGGGACCCCCTGTCTGAAGTCACCCTGCCTCCAGGAGAATGTCGGCTTGCGTTCCGACTGCCACTAAAGCCCAGTTCCTCGGGTAACACTGCAGGCTTTTGAAGAGCCACGGGCCCGGAGGCCTAGCTGGGGCTTTCCTTGGTTGAGGCAGTTTGCTAGATGCAGAACACCCTGCTTCGAGGAGTTGAATCAGGGAAGGAACCACTGGGTAACCTGTGTCTGTTTGGACTTGTAAGAAAGCACAGGGATGTATGCTGCGTGTGCCCGTGGAAATGGGGGCCTGATGGAACTAGCCTTGCTTTCCCATTTTGAAAGCTCCATTCATGCTGCCTTGAAGCTACTTGAAATTGACTGCTGTTGACAGGCCACTAGCCACTGTAGGCATGGCTCTGGGAAGAAAATGAGCATTTTCCAGGTAAGCAGGTTGCTTCGATGGCCGGGGTGGAGCTCATCCTGCCACGCTCTAGAGCTAAAGGGAAACTCAACGTGACTACTGGCCTCGAGGTAAGTCCCTGAGTAGCCGCGCAGAAAGGGAGGCATGCAGCTCTTTCCATGAGGTCTTAGTCGCTGTTCTGCTTTGTTGTATTTTATTTTTTTTATTTTTTATTGTTTTTTTAAGATTTATTGATTGATTGATTGATTGCTATGTTGGGTCTTCGATTCTGTGCTAGGGCTCTCTCCAGTGGCGGTACGTGGGGGCCCCTCTTCATCGTGGTGCGTAGGCCTCTCACTATCGCGGCCTCTCTTGTTGCGGAGCACAGGCTCCAGAGGCGCAGGCTCAGTAGTTGTGGCTCACGGGCCCAGTTGCTCCACGGCATGCGGGATCCTCCCAGACCAGGGCTAGAACCTGTGTCCCCTGCATTGGCAGGCAGATTCTCAACCACTGCACCACCAGGGAAGCCTCTGTTCTGCTTTATTTTTAAAGGAAGTACCCTTTTCAGTACTCGTAGGCCCCTCGGGTGTGCATCATTTTCCCTCCAGGATCAGTGAGTACCTCCAGACCCCTGTGGGCCTGCTGAGCAACATCGAGGCCCAAAGGTTGGTCCCTGGGAGGCCCTCTGTGTATGCCGAGTGATGGGCAACACACTGCTCGTTCCTTAAGGAGAGCTACATTTCCAGAGCACTGGAACAGCCTCAGGACCACATTTCTGGCCAGTGCGACGTGCCATGGAAGTGTTCGTCATGGCCCCCGTCTGAGCTGCCATGAGAAAACACTCTGCTTAGGATTCTTCGAGGACCTCGTACCTGAAGTCACTCTGCTCAAGGAGAAAGTCAGCATCCTACCATGCTGTTTCGCTAACAGAAACTCAGCGTGAGCAGTTGTCTCGAGGTAAGGACCTGAATTGCCATGCAGAAGCGGAGGCGTGCAGCAGTTTCCAGGAGGCCAAGGCCGTTGCTCTGCATTATTTTAACGTCAGTACGCTTTGCAGGACATCTAGGAGCCTCGCGTGGGCACCCTATTCCCTGCAAGAACACTGAGTACCCTCAGGCCCCCGTGGGCCTGCTAAGCCACATCCAGGCCCGTAGCCCTTCGGAGCCACTCTGTGTATGCCGAGTGTAGAGCAACAGACTGCACTCTTTCTTGGGACAGCTTGATTTCCTCAACACTCCCAGAGGTCGACGAACACCTTTCTAGCAGGTCCAACATGCCGTGCAAGTCTGACTCATTGCCCTAGTGTGAGCTGCACTGAGAAAAACACTCGGCTTCGCATTCCATCTGGGACCCCCTGTCTGAAGTCACCCTGCCTCCAGGAGAATGTCGGCTTGCGTTCCGACTGCCACTAAAGCCCAGTTCCTCGGGTAACACTGCAGGCTTTTGAAGAGCCACGGGCCCGGAGTCCTAGCTGGGGCTTTCCTTGGTTGAGGCAGTTCGCTATTTGCAGAACACCCTGCTTCGAGGAGTTGAATCAGGGAAGGAACCACTGGGTAACCTGTGTCTGTTTGGACTTGTAAGAAAGCACAGGGATGTATGCTGCGTGTGCCCGTGGAAATGGGGGCCTGATGGAACTAGCCTTGCTTTCCCATTTTGAAAGCTCCATTCATGCTGCCTTGAAGCTACTTGAAATTGACTGCTGTTGACAGGCCACTAGCCACTGTAGGCATGGCTCTGGGAAGAAAATGAGCATTCTCCAGGTAAGCAGGGTGCTTCGATGGCCGGGGTGGAGCTCATCCTGCCACGCTCTAGAGGTAAAGGGAAACTCAACATGACTACTGGCCTCGAGGTAAGTCCCTGAGTAGCCACGCAGAAAGGGAGGCATGCAGCTCTTTCCATGAGGTCTTAGTCGCTGTTCTGCTTTGTTTTATTTTATTTATTTTATATTTTATTGTTTTTTTAAGATTTATTGATTGATTGATTGATTGCTATGTTGGGTCTTCGTTTCTGTGCTAGGGCTCTCTCCAGTGGCGGTAAGTGGGGGCCCCTCTTCATCGTGGTGCGTAGGCCTCTCACTATCGCGGCCTCTCTTGTCGCGGAGCACAGGCTCCAGAGGCGCAGGCTCAGTAGTTGTGGCTCACGGGCCCAGTTGCTCCGCGGCATGCGGGATCCTCCCAGACCAGGGCTAGAACCCGTGTCCCCTGCATTGGCAGGCAGATTCTCAACCACTGCACCACCAGGGAAGCCTCTGTTCTGCTTTACTTTTAAAGGAAGTACCCTTTTCAGTACTCGTAGGCCCCTCGGGTGTGCATCATTTTCCCTCCAAGATCAGTGAGTACCTCCAGACCCCTGTGGGCCTGCTGAGCAACATCGAGGCCCAAAGGTTGGTCCCTGGGAGGCCCTCTGTGTATGCCGAGTGATGGGCAACACACTGCTCGTTCCTTAAGGAGAGCTACATTTCCAGAGCACTGGAACAGCCTCAGGACCACATTTCTGGCCAGTGCGACGTGCCATGGAAGTGTTCGTCATGGCCCCCGTCTGAGCTGCCATGAGAAAACACTCTGCTTAGGATTCTTCGAGGACCTCGTACCTGAAGTCACTCTGCTCGAGGAGAAAGTCAGCATCCTACCATGCTGTGTCGCTAACGGGACACTCAGCGTGAGCAGTTGTCTCGAGGTAAGGCCCTGAATTGCCATGCAGAAGCGGAGGCGTGCAGCAGTTTCCAGGAGGCCATAGCCGTTACTCTGCATTATTTTAACGTCAGTACGCTTTGCAGGACATCTAGGAGCCTCGCGTGGGCACCCTACTCCCTGCAAGAACACTGAGTACCCTCAGGCCCCCATGGGCCTGCTAAGCCACATCCAGGCCCGTAGCCCTTCGGAGCCACTCTGTGTATGCTGAGTGTAGGGCAACAGACTGCACTCTTTCTTGGGACAGCTTGATTTCCTCAACACTCCCATAGGTCGACGAACACCTTTCTAGCAGGTCCATCATGCCGTGCAAGTCTGACTCATTGGCCTAGTCTGAGCTGCACTGAGAAAAACACTCGGCTTCGCATTCCATCTGGGACCCCCTGTCTGAAGTCACCCTGCCTCCAGGAGAATGTCGGCTTGCGTTCCGACTGCCACTAAAGCCCAGTTCCTCGTGTAACACTGCAGGCTTTTGAAGAGCCATGACCCGGAGGCCTTCCTGGGGCATTCCTTGGTTGAGGCAGTTTGCTAGATGCAGAACACCCGGCTTCGAGGAGTTGATTCAGGGAAGGAACCACTGGGTAACCTGTGTCTGTTTGGACTTGTTAGAAAGCTCAGGGATGTATGCTGCATGTGCCTGTGGAAATGGGGGCCTGATGGAACTAGCCTTGCTTTCCCATTCTGAAAGCTCCATTCATGCTGCCTTGAAGCTACTTGAAATTGACTGCTGTTGACAGGCCACTAGCCACTGTAGGCATGGCTCTGGGAAGAAAATGAATTTTCTCTAGCTAAGCCGGGTGCTTCGATGGCCGGGGTGGAACTCATCCTGCCACGCTCTAGAGCTAAAGGGAAACTCATCGTGAGTACTGGCCTCGAGGTAAGTCCCTGAGTAGCCGCGCAGAAAGGGAGGCATGCAACTCTTTCCCTGAGGTCTTAGTCGCTGTTCTGCTTTGTTTTATTTTATTTTTATTATTTTTTATTGTTTCTTTAAGATTTATTGATTGATTGATTGATTGCTATATTGCGTCTTCTTTTATGTGCTAGGGCTCTCTCCAGTTGCGGTAAGTGGGGGCCACTCTTCATCGCGGCGCGTAGACCTCTCACTATCGCGGCCTCTCTTGTCGCGGAGCACAGGCTCCAGAGGCACAGGCTCAGTAGTTGTGTCTCACGGGCCCAGTTGCTCCGCGGCATGTGGGATCCTCCCAGACCAGGGCTCAAACCCGTGTACCCTTCATGGGCAGGTAGATTCTCAACCACTGCGCCACCAGGGAAGCCCCTGTTCTGCTTTATTTTAAAGGAAGTACCCTTTTCAGTACTCGTAGGCCCTTCGGGTGCGCATCATTTTCCCTCCAAGATCAGTGAGTACCTCCAGACCCCTGTGGGCCTGCTGAGCAACATCGAGGCCCAAAGCTCGGTCCCTGGGAGGGCCTCTGTGTATGCCGAGTGATGGGCAACACACTGCTCGTTCCTTAAGGAGAGCTACATTTCCAGAGCACTGGAACAGCCTCAGGACCACATTTCTGGCCAGTGCGACGTGCCATGGAAGTGTTCGTCATGGCCCCCGTCTGAGCTGCCATGAGAAAACACTCTGCTTAGGATTCTTCGAGGACCTCGTACCTGAAGTCACTCTGCTCGAGGAGAAAGTCAGCATCCTACCATGCTGTGTCGCTAACGGGACACTCAGCGTGAGCAGTTGTCTCGAGGTAAGGCCCTGAATTGCCATGCAGAAGCGGAGGCGTGCAGCAGTTTCCAGAAGGCCATAGCCGTTGCTCTGCATTATTTTAACGTCAGTACGCTTTGCAGGATATCTAGGAGCCTCGCGTGGGCACCCTATTCCCTGCAAGAACACTGAGTACCCTCAGGCCCCCGTGGGCCTGCTAAGCCACATCCAGGCCCGTAGCCCTTCGGAGCCACTCTGTGTATGCTGAGTGTAGAGCAACAGACTGCACTCTTTCTTGGGACAGCTTGATTTCCTCAACACTCCCAGAGGTCGACGAACACCTTTCTAGCAGGTCCAACATGCCGTGCAAGTCTGACTCATTGCCCTAGTGTGAGCTGCACTGAGAAAAACACTCGGCTTCGCATTCCATCTGGGACCCCCTGTCTGAAGTCACCCTGCCTCCAGGAGAATGTCGGCTTGCGTTCCGACTGCCACTAAAGCCCAGTTCCTCGGGTAACACTGCAGGCTTTTGAAGAGCCACGGGCCTGGAGTCCTAGCTGGGGCTTTCCTTGGTTGAGGCAGTTCGCTATTTGCAGAACACCCTGCTTCGAGGAGTTGAATCAGGGAAGGAACCACTGGGTAACCTGTGTCTGTTTGGACTTGTAAGAAAGCACAGGGATGTATGCTGCGTGTGCCCGTGGAAATGGGGGCCTGATGGAACTAGCCTTGCTTTCCCATTTTGAAAGCTCCATTCATGCTGCCTTGAAGCTACTTGAAATTGACTGCTGTTGACAGGCCACTAGCCACTGTAGGCATGGCTCTGGGAAGAAAATGAGCATTCTCCAGGTAAGCAGGGTGCTTCGATGGCCGGGGTGGAGCTCATCCTGCCACGCTCTAGAGGTAAAGGGAAACTCAACATGACTACTGGCCTCGAGGTAAGTCCCTGAGTAGCCACGCAGAAAGGGAGGCATGCAGCTCTTTCCATGAGGTCTTAGTCGCTGTTCTGCTTTGTTTTATTTTATTTATTTTATATTTTATTGTTTTTTTAAGATTTATTGATTGATTGATTGATTGCTATGTTGGGTCTTCGTTTCTGTGCTAGGGCTCTCTCCAGTGGCGGTAAGTGGGGGCCCCTCTTCATCGTGGTGCGTAGGCCTCTCACTATCGCGGCCTCTCTTGTCGCGGAGCACAGGCTCCAGAGGCGCAGGCTCAGTAGTTGTGGCTCACGGGCCCAGTTGCTCCGCGGCATGCGGGATCCTCCCAGACCAGGGCTAGAACCCGTGTCCCCTGCATTGGCAGGCAGATTCTCAACCACTGCACCACCAGGGAAGCCTCTGTTCTGCTTTACTTTTAAAGGAAGTACCCTTTTCAGTACTCGTAGGCCCCTCGGGTGTGCATCATTTTCCCTCCAAGATCAGTGAGTACCTCCAGACCCCTGTGGGCCTGCTGAGCAACATCGAGGCCCAAAGGTTGGTCCCTGGGAGGCCCTTTGTGTATGCCGAGTGATGGGCAACACACTGCTCGTTCCTTAAGGAGAGCTACATTTCCAGAGCACTGGAACAGCCTCAGGACCACATTTCTGGCCAGTGCGACGTGCCATGGAAGTGTTCGTCATGGCCCCCGTCTGAGCTGCCATGAGAAAACACTCTGCTTAGGATTCTTCGAGGACCTCGTACCTGAAGTCACTCTGCTCGAGGAGAAAGTCAGCATCCTACCATGCTGTGTCGCTAACGGGACACTCAGCGTGAGCAGTTGTCTCGAGGTAAGGACCTGAATTGCCATGCAGAAGCGGAGGCGTGCAGCAGTTTCCAGGAGGCCATAGCCGTTGCTCTGCATTATTTTAACGTCAGTACGCTTTGCAGGACATCTAGGAGCCTCGCGTGGGCACCCTATTCCCTGCAAGAACATTGAGTACCCTCAGGCCCCCGTGGGCCTGCTAAGCCACATCCAGGCCCGTAGCCCTTCGGAGCCACTCTGTGTATGCCGAGTGTAGAGCAACAGACTGCACTCTTTCTTGGGACAGCTTGATTTCCTCAACACTCCCATAGGTCGACGAACACCTTTCTAGCAGGTCCATCATGCCGTGCAAGTCTGACTCATTGGCCTAGTCTGAGCTGCACTGAGAAAAACACTCGGCTTCGCATTCCATCTGGGACCCCCTGTCTGAAGTCACCCTGCCTCCAGGAGAATGTCGGCTTGCGTTCCGACTGCCACTAAAGCCCAGTTCCTCGTGTAACACTGCAGGCTTTTGAAGAGCCATGGACCCGGAGGCATAGCTGGGGCTTTCCTTGGTTGAGGCATTTCGCTAGATGCAGAACACCCGGCTTCGAGGAGTTGATTCAGGGAAGAAACCACTGGGTAAACTGTGTCTGTTTGGACTTTTTAGAAAGCTCAGGGATGTATGCTGCATGTGCCCGTGGAAATGGGGGCCTGATGGAACTAGCCTTGCTTTCCCATTCTGAAAGCTCCATTCATGCTGCCTTGAAGCTACTTGAAATTGACTGCTGTTGACAGGCCACTAGCCACTGTAGGCATGGCTCTGGGAAGAAAATGAGCATTCTCCAGGTAAGCAGGGTGCTTCGATGGCCGGGGTGGAACTCATCCTGCCACGCTCTAGAGCTAAAGGGAAACTCATCGTGAGTACTGGCCTCGAGGTAAGTCCCTGAGTAGCCGCGCAGAAAGGGAGGCATGCAGCTCTTTCCATGAGGTCTTAGTCGCTGTTCTGCTTTGTTTTATTTTATTTATTTTATATTTTATTGTTTTTTTAAGATTTATTGATTGATTGATTGATTGCTATGTTGGGTCTTCGTTTCTGTGCTAGGGCTCTCTCCAGTGGCGGTAAGTGGGGGCCCCTCTTCATCGTGGTGCGTAGGCCTCTCACTATCGCGGCCTCTCTTGTCGCGGAGCACAGGCTCCAGAGGCACAGGCTCAGTAGTTGTGTCTCACGGGGCCAGTTGCTCCGCGGCATGTGGGATCCTCCCAGACCAGGGCTCAAACCCGTGTACCTTTCATGGGCAGGTAGATTCTCAACCACTGCGCCACCAGGGAAGCCCCTGTTCTGCTTTATTTTAAAGGAAGTACCCTTTTCAGTACTCGTAGGCCCTTCGGGTGCGCATCATTTTCCCTCCAAGATCAGTGAGTACCTCCAGACCCCTGTGGGCCTGCTGAGCAACATCGAGGCCCAAAGGTCGGTCCCTGCGAGGCCCTCTGTGTATGCCGAGTGATGGGCAACACACTGCTCGTTCCTTAAGGAGAGCTACATTTCCAGAGCACTGGAACAGCCTCAGGACCACATTTCTGGCCAGTGCGACGTGCCATGGAAGTGTTCCTCATGGCCCCCATCTGAGCTGCCATGAGAAAACACTGTGGTTAGGATTCTTCGAGGACCTCGTAGCTGAAGTCACTCTGCTCGAGGAGAAAGTCAGCATCCTACCATGCTGTGTCGATAACGGGACACTCAGCGTGAGCAGTTGTCTCGAGGTAAGGCCCTGAATTGCCATGCAGAAGCGGAGGCGTGCAGCAGTTTCCAGGAGGCCATAGCCGTTGCTCTGCATTATTTTAACGTCAGTACGCTTTGCAGGACATCTAGGAGCCTCGCGTGGGCACCCTATTCCCTGCAAGAACACTGAGTACCCTCAGGCCCCCGTGGGCCTGCTAAGCCACATCCAGGCCCGTAGCCCTTCGGAGCCACTCTGTGTATGCTGAGTGTAGAGCAACAGACTGCACTCTTTCTTGGGACAGCTTGATTTCCTCAACACTCCCAGAGGTCGACGAACACCTTTCTAGCAGGTCCAACATGCCGTGCAAGTCTGACTCATTGCCCTAGTGTGAGCTGCACTGAGAAAAACACTCGGCTTCGCATTCCATCTGGGACCCCCTGTCTGAAGTCACCCTGCCTCCAGGAGAATGTCGGCTTGCGTTCCGACTGCCACTAAAGCCCAGTTCCTCGGGTAACACTGCAGGCTTTTGAAGAGCCACGGGCCCGGAGTCCTAGCTGGGGCTTTCCTTGGTTGAGGCAGTTCGCTATTTGCAGAACACCCTGCTTCGAGGAGTTGAATCAGGGAAGGAACCACTGGGTAACCTGTGTCTGTTTGGACTTGTAAGAAAGCACAGGGATGTATGCTGCGTGTGCCCGTGGAAATGGGGGCCTGATGGAACTAGCCTTGCTTTCCCATTTTGAAAGCTCCATTCATGCTGCCTTGAAGCTACTTGAAATTGACTGCTGTTGACAGGCCACTAGCCACTGTAGGCATGGCTCTGGGAAGAAAATGAGCATTCTCCAGGTAAGCAGGGTGCTTCGATGGCCGGGGTGGAGCTCATCCTGCCACGCTCTAGAGGTAAAGGGAAACTCAACATGACTACTGGCCTCGAGGTAAGTCCCTGAGTAGCCACGCAGAAAGGGAGGCATGCAGCTCTTTCCATGAGGTCTTAGTCGCTGTTCTGCTTTGTTTTATTTTATTTATTTTATATTTTATTGTTTTTTTAAGATTTATTGATTGATTGATTGATTGCTATGTTGGGTCTTCGTTTCTGTGCTAGGGCTCTCTCCAGTGGCGGTAAGTGGGGGCCCCTCTTCATCGTGGTGCGTAGGCCTCTCACTATCGCGGCCTCTCTTGTCGCGGAGCACAGGCTCCAGAGGCGCAGGCTCAGTAGTTGTGGCTCACGGGCCCAGTTGCTCCGCGGCATGCGGGATCCTCCCAGACCAGGGCTAGAACCCGTGTCCCCTGCATTGGCAGGCAGATTCTCAACCACTGCACCACCAGGGAAGCCTCTGTTCTGCTTTACTTTTAAAGGAAGTACCCTTTTCAGTACTCGTAGGCCCCTCGGGTGTGCATCATTTTCCCTCCAAGATCAGTGAGTACCTCCAGACCCCTGTGGGCCTGCTGAGCAACATCGAGGCCCAAAGGTTGGTCCCTGGGAGGCCCTTTGTGTATGCCGAGTGATGGGCAACACACTGCTCGTTCCTTAAGGAGAGCTACATTTCCAGAGCACTGGAACAGCCTCAGGACCACATTTCTGGCCAGTGCGACGTGCCATGGAAGTGTTCGTCATGGCCCCCGTCTGAGCTGCCATGAGAAAACACTCTGCTTAGGATTCTTCGAGGACCTCGTACCTGAAGTCACTCTGCTCGAGGAGAAAGTCAGCATCCTACCATGCTGTGTCGCTAACGGGACACTCAGCGTGAGCAGTTGTCTCGAGGTAAGGACCTGAATTGCCATGCAGAAGCGGAGGCGTGCAGCAGTTTCCAGGAGGCCATAGCCGTTGCTCTGCATTATTTTAACGTCAGTACGCTTTGCAGGACATCTAGGAGCCTCGCGTGGGCACCCTATTCCCTGCAAGAACATTGAGTACCCTCAGGCCCCCGTGGGCCTGCTAAGCCACATCCAGGCCCGTAGCCCTTCGGAGCCACTCTGTGTATGCCGAGTGTAGAGCAACAGACTGCACTCTTTCTTGGGACAGCTTGATTTCCTCAACACTCCCATAGGTCGACGAACACCTTTCTAGCAGGTCCATCATGCCGTGCAAGTCTGACTCATTGGCCTAGTCTGAGCTGCACTGAGAAAAACACTCGGCTTCGCATTCCATCTGGGACCCCCTGTCTGAAGTCACCCTGCCTCCAGGAGAATGTCGGCTTGCGTTCCGACTGCCACTAAAGCCCAGTTCCTCGTGTAACACTGCAGGCTTTTGAAGAGCCATGGACCCGGAGGCATAGCTGGGGCTTTCCTTGGTTGAGGCATTTCGCTAGATGCAGAACACCCGGCTTCGAGGAGTTGATTCAGGGAAGAAACCACTGGGTAAACTGTGTCTGTTTGGACTTTTTAGAAAGCTCAGGGATGTATGCTGCATGTGCCCGTGGAAATGGGGGCCTGATGGAACTAGCCTTGCTTTCCCATTCTGAAAGCTCCATTCATGCTGCCTTGAAGCTACTTGAAATTGACTGCTGTTGACAGGCCACTAGCCACTGTAGGCATGGCTCTGGGAAGAAAATGAGCATTCTCCAGGTAAGCAGGGTGCTTCGATGGCCGGGGTGGAACTCATCCTGCCACGCTCTAGAGCTAAAGGGAAACTCAACGTGACTACTGGCCTCGAGGTAAGTCCCTGAGTAGCCGCGCAGAAAGGGAGGCATGCAGCTCTTTCCATGAGGTCTTAGTCGCTGTTCTGCTTTGTTGTATTTTATTTTTTTTATTTTTTATTGTTTTTTTAAGATTTATTGATTGATTGATTGATTGCTATGTTGGGTCTTCGATTCTGTGCTAGGGCTCTCTCCAGTGGCGGTACGTGGGGGCCCCTCTTCATCGTGGTGCGTAGGCCTCTCACTATCGCGGCCTCTCTTGTCGCGGAGCACAGGCTCCAGAGGCGCAGGCTCAGTAGTTGTGGCTCACGGGCCCAGTTGCTCCACGGCATGCGGGATCCTCCCAGACCAGGGCTAGAACCTGTGTCCCCTGCATTGGCAGGCAGATTCTCAACCACTGCACCACCAGGGAAGCCTCTGTTCTGCTTTATTTTTAAAGGAAGTACCCTTTTCAGTACTCGTAGGCCCCTCGGGTGTGCATCATTTTCCCTCCAAGATCAGTGAGTACCTCCAGACCCCTGTGGGCCTGCTGAGCAACATCGAGGCCCAAAGGTCAGTCCCTGGGAGGCCCTCTGTGTATGCCGAGTGATGGGCAACACACTGCTCGTTCCTTAAGGAGAGCTACATTTCCAGAGCACTGGAACAGCCTCAGGACCACATTTCTGGCCAGTGCGACGTGCCATGGAAGTGTTCGTCATGGCCCCCGTCTGAGCTGCCATGAGAAAACACTCTGCTTAGGATTCTTCGAGGACCTCGTACCTGAAGTCACTCTGCTCAAGGAGAAAGTCAGCATCCTACCATGCTGTTTCGCTAACGGAAACTCAGCGTGAGCAGTTGTCTCGAGGTAAGGACCTGAATTGCCATGCAGAAGCGGAGGCGTGCAGCAGTTTCCAGGAGGCCAAGGCCGTTGCTCTGCATTATTTTAACGTCAGTACGCTTTGCAGGACATCTAGGAGCCTCGCGTGGGCACCCTATTCCCTGCAAGAACACTGAGTACCCTCAGGCCCCCGTGGGCCTGCTAAGCCACATCCAGGCCCGTAGCCCTTCGGAGCCACTCTGTGTATGCCGAGTGTAGAGCAACAGACTGCACTCTTTCTTGGGACAGCTTGATTTCCTCAACACTCCCAGAGGTCGACGAACACCTTTCTAGCAGGTCCAACATGCCGTGCAAGTCTGACTCATTGCCCTAGTGTGAGCTGCACTGAGAAAAACACTCGGCTTCGCATTCCATCTGGGACCCCCTGTCTGAAGTCACCCTGCCTCCAGGAGAATGTCGGCTTGCGTTCCGACTGCCACTAAAGCCCAGTTCCTCGGGTAACACTGCAGGCTTTTGAAGAGCCACGGGCCCGGAGTCCTAGCTGGGGCTTTCCTTGGTTGAGGCAGTTCGCTATTTGCAGAACACCCTGCTTCGAGGAGTTGAATCAGGGAAGGAACCACTGGGTAACCTGTGTCTGTTTGGACTTGTAAGAAAGCACAGGGATGTATGCTGCGTGTGCCCGTGGAAATGGGGGCCTGATGGAACTAGCCTTGCTTTCCCATTTTGAAAGCTCCATTCATGCTGCCTTGAAGCTACTTGAAATTGACTGCTGTTGACAGGCCACTAGCCACTGTAGGCATGGCTCTGGGAAGAAAATGAGCATTCTCCAGGTAAGCAGGGTGCTTCGATGGCCGGGGTGGAGCTCATCCTGCCACGCTCTAGAGGTAAAGGGAAACTCAACATGACTACTGGCCTCGAGGTAAGTCCCTGAGTAGCCACGCAGAAAGGGAGGCATGCAGCTCTTTCCATGAGGTCTTAGTCGCTGTTCTGCTTTGTTTTATTTTATTTATTTTATATTTTATTGTTTTTTTAAGATTTATTGATTGATTGATTGATTGCTATGTTGGGTCTTCGTTTCTGTGCTAGGGCTCTCTCCAGTGGCGGTAAGTGGGGGCCCCTGTTCATCGTGGTGCGTAGGCCTCTCACTATCGCGGCCTCTCTTGTCGCGGAGCACAGGCTCCAGAGGCGCAGGCTCAGTAGTTGTGGCTCACGGGCCCAGTTGCTCCGCGGCATGCGGGATCCTCCCAGACCAGGGCTAGAACCCGTGTCCCCTGCATTGGCAGGCAGATTCTCAACCACTGCACCACCAGGGAAGCCTCTGTTCTGCTTTACTTTTAAAGGAAGTACCCTTTTCAGTACTCGTAGGCCCCTCGGGTGTGCATCATTTTCCCTCCAAGATCAGTGAGTACCTCCAGACCCCTGTGGGCCTGCTGAGCAACATCGAGGCCCAAAGGTTGGTCCCTGGGAGGCCCTCTGTGTATGCCGAGTGATGGGCAACACACTGCTCGTTCCTTAAGGAGAGCTACATTTCCAGAGCACTGGAACAGCCTCAGGACCACATTTCTGGCCAGTGCGACGTGCCATGGAAGTGTTCGTCATGGCCCCCGTCTGAGCTGCCATGAGAAAACACTCTGCTTAGGATTCTTCGAGGACCTCGTACCTGAAGTCACTCTGCTCGAGGAGAAAGTCAGCATTCTACCATGCTGTGTCGCTAACGGGACACTCAGCGTGAGCAGTTGTCTCGAGGTAAGGACCTGAATTGCCATGCAGAAGCGGAGGCGTGCAGCAGTTTCCAGGAGGCCATAGCCGTTGCTCTGCATTATTTTAACGTCAGTACGCTTTGCAGGACATCTAGGAGCCTCGCGTGGGCACCCTATTCCCTGCAAGAACATTGAGTACCCTCAGGCCCCCGTGGGCCTGCTAAGCCACATCCAGGCCCGTAGCCCTTCGGAGCCACTCTGTGTATGCCGAGTGTAGAGCAACAGACTGCACTCTTTCTTGGGACAGCTTGAATTCCTCAACACTCCCACAGGTCGACGAACACCTTTCTAGCAGGTCCAACATGCCATGCAAGTCTGACTCATTGCCCTAGTGTGAGCTGCACTGAGAAAAACACTCGGCTTCGCATTCCATCTGGGACCCCCTGTCTGAAGTCACCCTGCCTCCAGGAGAATGTCGGCTTGCGTTCCGACTGCCACTAAAGCCCAGTTCCTCGTGTAACACTGCAGGCTTTTGAAGAGCCACGGGCCCGGAGTCCTAGCTGGGGCTTTCCTTGGTTGAGGCATTTCGCTAGATGCAGAACACCCGGCTTCGAGGAGTTGATACAGGGAAGGAACCACTGGGTAACCTGTGTCTGTTTGGACTTGTTAGAAAGCTCAGGGATGTATGCTGCGTGTGCCCGTGGAAAGGGGGGCCTGATGGAACTAGCCTTGCTTTCCCATTCTGAAAGCTCCATTCATGCTGCCTTGAAGCTACTTGAAATTGACTGCTGTTGACAGGCCACTAGCCACTGTAGGCATGGCTCTGGGAAGAAAATGAGCATTCTCCAGGTAAGCAGGGTGCTTCGATGGCCGGGGTGGAACTCATCCTGCCACGCTCTAGAGCTAAAGGGAAACTCATCGTGAGTACTGGCCTCGAGGTAAGTCCCTGAGTAGCCGCGCAGAAAGGGAGGCATGCAACTCTTTCCATGAGGTCTTAGTCGCTGTTCTGCTTTGTTTTATTTTATTTATTTTATATTTTATTGTTTTTTTAAGATTTATTGATTGATTGATTGATTGCTATGTTGGGTCTTCGTTTCTGTGCTAGGGCTCTCTCCAGTGGCGGTAAGTGGGGGCCCCTCTTCATCGTGGTGCGTAGGCCTCTCACTATCGCGGCCTCTCTTGTCGCGGAACACAGGATCCAGAGGCGCAGGCTCAGTAGTTGTGGCTCACGGGCCCAGTTGCTCCGCGGCATGCGGGATCCTCCCAGACCAGGGCTAGAACCCGTGTCCCCTGCATTGGCAGGCAGATTCTCAACCACTGCACCACCAGGGAAGCCTCTGTTCTGCTTTACTTTTAAAGGAAGTACCCTTTTCAGTACTCGTAGGCCCCTCGGGTGTGCATCATTTTCCCTCCAAGATCAGTGAGTACCTCCAGACCCCTGTGGGCCTGCTGAGCAACATCGAGGCCCAAAGGTCGGTCCCTGGGAGGCCCTCTGTGTATGCCGAGTGATGGGCAACACACTGCTCGTTCCTTAAGGAGAGCTACATTTCCAGAGCACTGGAACAGCCTCAGGACCACATTTCTGGCCAGTGCGACGTGCCATGGAATTGTTCGTCATGGCCCCCGTCTGAGCTGCCATGAGAAAACACTCTGCTTAGGATTCTTCGAGGACCTCGTACCTGAAGTCACTCTGCTCGAGGAGAAAGTCAGCATCCTACCATGCTGTGTCGCTAACGGGACACTCAGCGTGAGCAGTTGTCTCGACGTAAGGCCCTGAATTGCCATGCAGAAGCGGAGGCGTGCAGCAGTTTCCAGGAGGCCATTCCCGTTACTCTGCATTATTTTAACGTCAGTACGCTTTGCAGGACATCTAGGAGCCTCGCGTGGGCTATTCCCTGCAAGAACACTGAATACCCTCAGGCCCCCGTGGGCCTGCTAAGCCACATCCAGGCCCGTAGCCCTTCGGAGCCACTCTGTGTATGCCGAGTGTAGGGCAACAGACTTCACTCTTTCTTGGGACAGCTTGATTTCCTCAACACTCCCAGAGGTCGACGAACACCTTTCTAGCAGGTCCAACATTCCATGCAAGTCTGACTCATTGGCCTAGTCTGAGCTGCACTGAGAAAAACACTCGGCTTCGCATTCCATCTGGGACCCCCTGTCTGAAGTCACCCTGCCTCCAGGAGAATGTCGGCTTGCGTTCCGACTGCCACTAAAGCCCAGTTCCTCGGGTAACACTGCAGGCTTTTGAAGAGCCACGGGCCCGGAGGCCTAGCTGGGGCTTTCCTTGGTTGAGGCAGTTTGCTAGATGCAGAACACCCTGCTTCGAGGAGTTGATTCAGGGAAGGAACCACTGGGTAACCTGTGTCTGTTTGGACTTGTAAGAAAGCACAGGGATGTATGCTGCGTGTGCCCGTGGAAATGGGGGCCTGATGGAACTAGCCTTGCTTTCCCATTTTGAAAGCTCCATTCATGCTGCCTTGAAGCTACTTGAAATTGACTGCTGTTGACAGGCCACTAGCCACTGTAGGCATGGCTCTGGGAAGAAAATGAGCATTTTCCAGGTAAGCAGGTTGCTTCGATGGCCGGGGTGGAGCTCATCCTGCCACGCTCTAGAGCTAAAGGGAAACTCAACGTGACTACTGGCCTCGAGGTAAGTCCCTGAGTAGCCGCGCAGAAAGGGAGGCATGCAGCTCTTTCCATGAGGTCTTAGTCGCTGTTCTGCTTTGTTGTATTTTATTTTTTTTATTTTTTATTGTTTTTTTAAGATTTATTGATTGATTGATTGATTGCTATGTTGGGTCTTCGATTCTGTGCTAGGGCTCTCTCCAGTGGCGGTACGTGGGGGCCCCTCTTCATCGTGGTGCGTAGGCCTCTCACTATCGCGGCCTCTCTTGTTGCGGAGCACAGGCTCCAGAGGCGCAGGCTCAGTAGTTGTGGCTCACGGGCCCAGTTGCTCCACGGCATGCGGGATCCTCCCAGACCAGGGCTAGAACCTGTGTCCCCTGCATTGGCAGGCAGATTCTCAACCACTGCACCACCAGGGAAGCCTCTGTTCTGCTTTATTTTTAAAGGAAGTACCCTTTTCAGTACTCGTAGGCCCCTCGGGTGTGCATCATTTTCCCTCCAAGATCAGTGAGTACCTCCAGACCCCTGTGGGCCTGCTGAGCAACATCGAGGCCCAAAGGTTGGTCCCTGGGAGGCCCTCTGTGTATGCCGAGTGATGGGCAACACACTGCTCGTTCCTTAAGGAGAGCTACATTTCCAGAGCACTGGAACAGCCTCAGGACCACATTTCTGGCCAGTGCGACGTGCCATGGAAGTGTTCGTCATGGCCCCCGTCTGAGCTGCCATGAGAAAACACTCTGCTTAGGATTCTTCGAGGACCTCGTACCTGAAGTCACTCTGCTCAAGGAGAAACTCAGCATCCTACCATGCTGTTTCGCTAACGGAAACTCAGCGTGAGCAGTTGTCTCGAGGTAAGGACCTGAATTGCCATGCAGAAGCGGAGGCGTGCAGCAGTTTCCAGGAGGCCAAGGCCGTTGCTCTGCATTATTTTAACGTCAGTACGCTTTGCAGGACATCTAGGAGCCTCGCGTGGGCACCCTATTCCCTGCAAGAACACTGAGTACCCTCAGGCCCCCGTGGGCCTGCTAAGCCACATCCAGGCCCGTAGCCCTTCGGAGCCACTCTGTGTATGCCGAGTGTAGAGCAACAGACTGCACTCTTTCTTGGGACAGCTTGATTTCCTCAACACTCCCAGAGGTCGACGAACACCTTTCTAGCAGGTCCAACATGCCGTGCAAGTCTGACTCATTGCCCTAGTGTGAGCTGCACTGAGAAAAACACTCGGCTTCGCATTCCATCTGGGACCCCCTGTCTGAAGTCACCCTGCCTCCAGGAGAATGTCGGCTTGCGTTCCGACTGCCACTAAAGCCCAGTTCCTCGGGTAACACTGCAGGCTTTTGAAGAGCCACGGGCCCGGAGTCCTAGCTGGGGCTTTCCTTGGTTGAGGCAGTTCGCTATTTGCAGAACACCCTGCTTCGAGGAGTTGAATCAGGGAAGGAACCACTGGGTAACCTGTGTCTGTTTGGACTTGTAAGAAAGCACAGGGATGTATGCTGCGTGTGCCCGTGGAAATGGGGGCCTGATGGAACTAGCCTTGCTTTCCCATTTTGAAAGCTCCATTCATGCTGCCTTGAAGCTACTTGAAATTGACTGCTGTTGACAGGCCACTAGCCACTGTAGGCATGGCTCTGGGAAGAAAATGAGCATTCTCCAGGTAAGCAGGGTGCTTCGATGGCCGGGGTGGAGCTCATCCTGCCACGCTCTAGAGGTAAAGGGAAACTCAACATGACTACTGGCCTCGAGGTAAGTCCCTGAGTAGCCACGCAGAAAGGGAGGCATGCAGCTCTTTCCATGAGGTCTTAGTCGCTGTTCTGCTTTGTTTTATTTTATTTATTTTATATTTTATTGTTTTTTTAAGATTTATTGATTGATTGATTGATTGCTATGTTGGGTCTTCGTTTCTGTGCTAGGGCTCTCTCCAGTGGCGGTAAGTGGGGGCCCCTCTTCATCGTGGTGCGTAGGCCTCTCACTATCGCGGCCTCTCTTGTCGCGGAGCACAGGCTCCAGAGGCGCAGGCTCAGTAGTTGTGGCTCACGGGCCCAGTTGCTCCGCGGCATGCGGGATCCTCCCAGACCAGGGCTAGAACCCGTGTCCCCTGCATTGGCAGGCAGATTCTCAACCACTGCACCACCAGGGAAGCCTCTGTTCTGCTTTACTTTTAAAGGAAGTACCCTTTTCAGTACTCGTAGGCCCCTCGGGTGTGCATCATTTTCCCTCCAAGATCAGTGAGTACCTCCAGACCCCTGTGGGCCTGCTGAGCAACATCGAGGCCCAAAGGTTGGTCCCTGGGAGGCCCTCTGTGTATGCCGAGTGATGGGCAACACACTGCTCGTTCCTTAAGGAGAGCTACATTTCCAGAGCACTGGAACAGCCTCAGGACCACATTTCTGGCCAGTGCGACGTGCCATGGAAGTGTTCGTCATGGCCCCCGTCTGAGCTGCCATGAGAAAACACTCTGCTTAGGATTCTTCGAGGACCTCGTACCTGAAGTCACTCTGCTCGAGGAGAAAGTCAGCATTCTACCATGCTGTGTCGCTAACGGGACACTCAGCGTGAGCAGTTGTCTCGAGGTAAGGACCTGAATTGCCATGCAGAAGCGGAGGCGTGCAGCAGTTTCCAGGAGGCCATAGCCGTTGCTCTGCATTATTTTAACGTCAGTACGCTTTGCAGGACATCTAGGAGCCTCGCGTGGGCACCCTATTCCCTGCAAGAACATTGAGTACCCTCAGGCCCCCGTGGGCCTGCTAAGCCACATCCAGGCCCGTAGCCCTTCGGAGCCACTCTGTGTATGCCGAGTGTAGAGCAACAGACTGCACTCTTTCTTGGGACAGCTTGAATTCCTCAACACTCCCACAGGTCGACGAACACCTTTCTAGCAGGTCCAACATGCCATGCAAGTCTGACTCATTGCCCTAGTGTGAGCTGCACTGAGAAAAACACTCGGCTTTGCATTCCATCTGGGACCCCCTGTCTGAAGTCACCCTGCCTCCAGGAGAATGTCGGCTTGCGTTCCGACTGCCACTAAAGCCCAGTTCCTCGGGTAACACTGCAGGCTTTTGAAGAGCCACGGGCCCGGAGTCCTAGCTGGGGCTTTCCTTGGTTGAGGCAGTTCGCTATTTGCAGAACACCCTGCTTCGAGGAGTTGAATCAGGGAAGGAACCACTGGGTAACCTGTGTCTGTTTGGACTTGTAAGAAAGCACAGGGATGTATGCTGCGTGTGCCCGTGGAAATGGGGGCCTGATGGAACTAGCCTTGCTTTCCCATTTTGAAAGCTCCATTCATGCTGCCTTGAAGCTACTTGAAATTGACTGCTGTTGACAGGCCACTAGCCACTGTAGGCATGGCTCTGGGAAGAAAATGAGCATTCTCCAGGTAAGCAGGGTGCTTCGATGGCCGGGGTGGAGCTCATCCTGCCACGCTCTAGAGGTAAAGGGAAACTCAACATGACTACTGGCCTCGAGGTAAGTCCCTGAGTAGCCACGCAGAAAGGGAGGCATGCAGCTCTTTCCATGAGGTCTTAGTCGCTGTTCTGCTTTGTTTTATTTTATTTATTTTATATTTTATTGTTTTTTTAAGATTTATTGATTGATTGATTGATTGCTATGTTGGGTCTTCGTTTCTGTGCTAGGGCTCTCTCCAGTGGCGGTAAGTGGGGGCCCCTCTTCATTGTGGTGCGTAGGCCTCTCACTATCGCGGCCTCTCTTGTCGCGGAGCACAGGCTCCAGAGGCGCAGGCTCAGTAGTTGTGGCTCACGGGCCCAGTTGCTCCGCGGCATGCGGGATCCTCCCAGACCAGGGCTAGAACCCGTGTCCCCTGCATTGGCAGGCAGATTCTCAACCACTGCACCACCAGGGAAGCCTCTGTTCTGCTTTACTTTTAAAGGAAGTACCCTTTTCAGTACTCGTAGGCCCCTCGGGTGTGCATCATTTTCCCTCCAAGATCAGTGAGTACCTCCAGACCCCTGTGGGCCTGCTGAGCAACATCGAGGCCCAAAGGTTGGTCCCTGGGAGGCCCTCTGTGTATGCCGAGTGATGGGCAACACACTGCTCGTTCCTTAAGGAGAGCTACATTTCCAGAGCACTGGAACAGCCTCAGGACCACATTTCTAGCCAGTGCGACGTGCCATGGAATTGTTCGTCATGGCCCCCGTCTGAGCTGCCATGAGAAAACACTCTGCTTAGGATTCTTCGAGGACCTCGTACCTGAAGTCACTCTGATCGAGGAGAAAGTCAGCATCCTACCATACTGTGTCGCTAACGGGACACTCAGCGTGAGCAGTTGTCTCGACGTAAGGCCCTGAATTGCCATGCAGAAGTGGAGGCGTGCAGCAGTTTCCAGGAGGCCATTCCCGTTACTCTGCATTATTTTAACGTCAGTACGCTTTGCAGGACATCTAGGAGCCTCGCGTGGGCTATTCCCTGCAAGAACACTGAATACCCTCAGGCCCCCGTGGGCCTGCTAAGCCACATCCAGGCCCGTAGCCCTTCGGAGCCACTCTGTGTATGCCGAGTGTAGGGCAACAGACTTCACTCTTTCTTGGGACAGCTTGATTTCCTCAACACTCCCAGAGGTCGACGAACACCTTTCTAGCAGGTCCAACATTCCATGCAAGTCTGACTCATTGGCCTAGTCTGAGCTGCACTGAGAAAAACACTCGGCTTCGCATTCCATCTGGGACCCCCTGTCTGAAGTCACCCTGCCTCCAGGAGAATGTCGGCTTGCGTTCCGACTGCCACTAAAGCCCAGTTCCTCGGGTAACACTGCAGGCTTTTGAAGAGCCACGGGCCCGGAGGCCTAGCTGGGGCTTTCCTTGGTTGAGGCAGTTTGCTAGATGCAGAACACCCTGCTTCGAGGAGTTGATTCAGGGAAGGAACCACTGGGTAACCTGTGTCTGTTTGGACTTGTAAGAAAGCACAGGGATGTATGCTGCGTGTGCCCGTGGAAATGGGGGCCTGATGGAACTAGCCTTGCTTTCCCATTTTGAAAGCTCCATTCATGCTGCCTTGAAGCTACTTGAAATTGACTGCTGTTGACAGGCCACTAGCCACTGTAGGCATGGCTCTGGGAAGAAAATGAGCATTTTCCAGGTAAGCAGGTTGCTTCGATGGCCGGGGTGGAGCTCATCCTGCCACGCTCTAGAGCTAAAGGGAAACTCAACGTGACTACTGGCCTCGAGGTAAGTCCCTGAGTAGCCGCGCAGAAAGGGAGGCATGCAGCTCTTTCCATGAGGTCTTAGTCGCTGTTCTGCTTTGTTGTATTTTATTTTTTTTATTTTTTATTGTTTTTTTAAGATTTATTGATTGATTGATTGATTGCTATGTTGGGTCTTCGATTCTGTGCTAGGGCTCTCTCCAGTGGCGGTACGTGGGGGCCCCTCTTCATCGTGGTGCGTAGGCCTCTCACTATCGCGGCCTCTCTTGTTGCGGAGCACAGGCTCCAGAGGCACAGGCTCAGTAGTTGTGGCTCACGGGCCCAGTTGCTCCACGGCATGCGGGATCCTCCCAGACCAGGGCTAGAACCTGTGTCCCCTGCATTGGCAGGCAGATTCTCAACCACTGCACCACCAGGGAAGCCTCTGTTCTGCTTTATTTTTAAAGGAAGTACCCTTTTCAGTACTCGTAGGCCCCTCGGGTGTGCATCATTTTCCCTCCAAGATCAGTGAGTACCTCCAGACCCCTGTGGGCCTGCTGAGCAACATCGAGGCCCAAAGGTTGGTCCCTGGGAGGCCCTCTGTGTATGCCGAGTGATGGGCAACACACTGCTCGTTCCTTAAGGAGAGCTACATTTCCAGAGCACTGGAACAGCCTCAGGACCACATTTCTGGCCAGTGCGACGTGCCATGGAAGTGTTCGTCATGGCCCCCGTCTGAGCTGCCATGAGAAAACACTCTGCTTAGGATTCTTCGAGGACCTCGTACCTGAAGTCACTCTGCTCAAGGAGAAACTCAGCATCCTACCATGCTGTTTCGCTAACGGAAACTCAGCGTGAGCAGTTGTCTCGAGGTAAGGACCTGAATTGCCATGCAGAAGCGGAGGCGTGCAGCAGTTTCCAGGAGGCCAAGGCCGTTGCTCTGCATTATTTTAACGTCAGTACGCTTTGCAGGACATCTAGGAGCCTCGCGTGGGCACCCTATTCCCTGCAAGAACACTGAGTACCCTCAGGCCCCCGTGGGCCTGCTAAGCCACATCCAGGCCCGTAGCCCTTCGGAGCCACTCTGTGTATGCCGAGTGTAGAGCAACAGACTGCACTCTTTCTTGGGACAGCTTGATTTCCTCAACACTCCCAGAGGTCGACGAACACCTTTCTAGCAGGTCCAACATGCCGTGCAAGTCTGACTCATTGCCCTAGTGTGAGCTGCACTGAGAAAAACACTCGGCTTCGCATTCCATCTGGGACCCCCTGTCTGAAGTCACCCTGCCTCCAGGAGAATGTCGGCTTGCGTTCCGACTGCCACTAAAGCCCAGTTCCTCGGGTAACACTGCAGGCTTTTGAAGAGCCACGGGCCCGGAGTCCTAGCTGGGGCTTTCCTTGGTTGAGGCAGTTCGCTATTTGCAGAACACCCTGCTTCGAGGAGTTGAATCAGGGAAGGAACCACTGGGTAACCTGTGTCTGTTTGGACTTGTAAGAAAGCACAGGGATGTATGCTGCGTGTGCCCGTGGAAATGGGGGCCTGATGGAACTAGCCTTGCTTTCCCATTTTGAAAGCTCCATTCATGCTGCCTTGAAGCTACTTGAAATTGACTGCTGTTGACAGGCCACTAGCCACTGTAGGCATGGCTCTGGGAAGAAAATGAGCATTCTCCAGGTAAGCAGGGTGCTTCGATGGCCGGGGTGGAGCTCATCCTGCCACGCTCTAGAGGTAAAGGGAAACTCAACATGACTACTGGCCTCGAGGTAAGTCCCTGAGTAGCCACGCAGAAAGGGAGGCATGCAGCTCTTTCCATGAGGTCTTAGTCGCTGTTCTGCTTTGTTTTATTTTATTTATTTTATATTTTATTGTTTTTTTAAGATTTATTGATTGATTGATTGATTGCTATGTTGGGTCTTCGTTTCTGTGCTAGGGCTCTCTCCAGTGGCGGTAAGTGGGGGCCCCTCTTCATCGTGGTGCGTAGGCCTCTCACTATCGCGGCCTCTCTTGTCGCGGAGCACAGGCTCCAGAGGCGCAGGCTCAGTAGTTGTGGCTCACGGGCCCAGTTGCTCCGCGGCATGCGGGATCCTCCCAGACCAGGGCTAGAACCCGTGTCCCCTGCATTGGCAGGCAGATTCTCAACCACTGCACCACCAGGGAAGCCTCTGTTCTGCTTTACTTTTAAAGGAAGTACCCTTTTCAGTACTCGTAGGCCCCTCGGGTGTGCATCATTTTCCCTCCAAGATCAGTGAGTACCTCCAGACCCCTGTGGGCCTGCTGAGCAACATCGAGGCCCAAAGGTTGGTCCCTGGGAGGCCCTCTGTGTATGCCGAGTGATGGGCAACACACTGCTCGTTCCTTAAGGAGAGCTACATTTCCAGAGCACTGGAACAGCCTCAGGACCACATTTCTGGCCAGTGCGACGTGCCATGGAAGTGTTCGTCATGGCCCCCGTCTGAGCTGCCATGAGAAAACACTCTGCTTAGGATTCTTCGAGGACCTCGTACCTGAAGTCACTCTGCTCGAGGAGAAAGTCAGCATTCTACCATGCTGTGTCGCTAACGGGACACTCAGCGTGAGCAGTTGTCTCGAGGTAAGGACCTGAATTGCCATGCAGAAGCGGAGGCGTGCAGCAGTTTCCAGGAGGCCATAGCCGTTGCTCTGCATTATTTTAACGTCAGTACGCTTTGCAGGACATCTAGGAGCCTCGCGTGGGCACCCTATTCCCTGCAAGAACATTGAGTACCCTCAGGCCCCCGTGGGCCTGCTAAGCCACATCCAGGCCCGTAGCCCTTCGGAGCCACTCTGTGTATGCCGAGTGTAGAGCAACAGACTGCACTCTTTCTTGGGACAGCTTGAATTCCTCAACACTCCCACAGGTCGACGAACACCTTTCTAGCAGGTCCAACATGCCATGCAAGTCTGACTCATTGCCCTAGTGTGAGCTGCACTGAGAAAAACACTCGGCTTTGCATTCCATCTGGGACCCCCTGTCTGAAGTCACCCTGCCTCCAGGAGAATGTCGGCTTGCGTTCCGACTGCCACTAAAGCCCAGTTCCTCGGGTAACACTGCAGGCTTTTGAAGAGCCACGGGCCCGGAGTCCTAGCTGGGGCTTTCCTTGGTTGAGGCAGTTCGCTATTTGCAGAACACCCTGCTTCGAGGAGTTGAATCAGGGAAGGAACCACTGGGTAACCTGTGTCTGTTTGGACTTGTAAGAAAGCACAGGGATGTATGCTGCGTGTGCCCGTGGAAATGGGGGCCTGATGGAACTAGCCTTGCTTTCCCATTTTGAAAGCTCCATTCATGCTGCCTTGAAGCTACTTGAAATTGACTGCTGTTGACAGGCCACTAGCCACTGTAGGCATGGCTCTGGGAAGAAAATGAGCATTCTCCAGGTAAGCAGGGTGCTTCGATGGCCGGGGTGGAACTCATCCTGCCACGCTCTAGAGGTAAAGGGAAACTCAACATGACTACTGGCCTCGAGGTAAGTCCCTGAGTAGCCACGCAGAAAGGGAGGCATGCAGCTCTTTCCATGAGGTCTTAGTCGCTGTTCTGCTTTGTTTTATTTTATTTATTTTATATTTTATTGTTTTTTTAAGATTTATTGATTGATTGATTGATTGCTATGTTGGGTCTTCGTTTCTGTGCTAGGGCTCTCTCCAGTGGCGGTAAGTGGGGGCCCCTGTTCATCGTGGTGCGTAGGCCTCTCACTATCGCGGCCTCTCTTGTCGCGGAGCACAGGCTCCAGAGGCGCAGGCTCAGTAGTTGTGGCTCACGGGCCCAGTTGCTCCGCGGCATGCGGGATCCTCCCAGACCAGGGCTAGAACCCGTGTCCCCTGCATTGGCAGGCAGATTCTCAACCACTGCACCACCAGGGAAGCCTCTGTTCTGCTTTACTTTTAAAGGAAGTACCCTTTTCAGTACTCGTAGGCCCCTCGGGTGTGCATCATTTTCCCTCCAAGATCAGTGAGTACCTCCAGACCCCTGTGGGCCTGCTGAGCAACATCGAGGCCCAAAGGTTGGTCCCTGGGAGGCCCTCTGTGTATGCCGAGTGATGGGCAACACACTGCTCGTTCCTTAAGGAGAGCTACATTTCCAGAGCACTGGAACAGCCTCAGGACCACATTTCTGGCCAGTGCGACGTGCCATGGAAGTGTTCGTCATGGCCCCCGTCTGAGCTGCCATGAGAAAACACTCTGCTTAGGATTCTTCGAGGACCTCGTACCTGAAGTCACTCTGCTCGAGGAGAAAGTCAGCATCCTACCATGCTGTGTCGCTAACGGGACACTCAGCGTGAGCAGTTGTCTCGAGGTAAGGCCCTGAATTGCCATGCAGAAGCGGAGGCGTGCAGCAGTTTCCAGGAGGCCATAGCCGTTACTCTGCATTATTTTAACGTCAGTACGCTTTGCAGGACATCTAGGAGCCTCGCGTGGGCACCCTACTCCCTGCAAGAACACTGAGTACCCTCAGGCCCCCATGGGCCTGCTAAGCCACATCCAGGCCCGTAGCCCTTCGGAGCCACTCTGTGTATGCCGAGTGTAGGGCAACAGACTGCACTCTTTCTTGGGACAGCTTGATTTCCTCAACACTCCCATAGGTCGACGAACACCTTTCTAGCAGGTCCATCATGCCGTGCAAGTCTGACTCATTGGCCTAGTCTGAGCTGCACTGAGAAAAACACTCGGCTTCGCATTCCATCTGGGACCCCCTGTCTGAAGTCACCCTGCCTCCAGGAGAATGTCGGCTTGCGTTCCGACTGCCACTAAAGCCCAGTTCCTCGTGTAACACTGCAGGCTTTTGAAGAGCCACGGACCCGGAGTCCTAGCTGGGGCTTTCCTTGGTTGAGGCATTTCGCTAGATGCAGAACACCCGGCTTCGAGGAGTTGATTCAGGGAAGGAACCACTGGGTAACCTGTGTCTGTTTGGACTTGTTAGAAAGCTCAGGGATGTATGCTGCATGTGCCCGTGGAAAGGGGGGCCTGATGGAACTAGCCTTGCTTTCCCATTCTGAAAGCTCCATTCATGCTGCCTTGAAGCTACTTGAAATTGACTGCTGTTGACAGGCCACTAGCCACTGTAGGCATGGCTCTGGGAAGAAAATGAGCATTCTCCAGGTAAGCAGGGTGCTTCGATGGCCGGGGTGGAACTCATCCTGCCACGCTCTAGAGCTAAAGGGAAACTCATCGTGAGTACTGGCCTCGAGGTAAGTCCCTGAGTAGCCGCGCAGAAAGGGAGGCATGCAACTCTTTCCATGAGGTCTTAGTCGCTGTTCTGCTTTGTTTTATTTTATTTATTTTATATTTTATTGTTTTTTTAAGATTTATTGATTGATTGATTGATTGCTATGTTGGGTCTTCGTTTCTGTGCTAGGGCTCTCTCCAGTGGCGGTAAGTGGGGGCCCCTCTTCATCGTGGTGCGTAGGCCTCTCACTATCGCGGCCTCTCTTGTTGCGGAACACAGGATCCAGAGGCGCAGGCTCAGTAGTTGTGGCTCACGGGCCCAGTTGCTCCGCGGCATGCGGGATCCTCCCAGACCAGGGCTAGAACCCGTGTCCCCTGCATTGGCAGGCAGATTCTCAACCACTGCACCACCAGGGAAGCCTCTGTTCTGCTTTACTTTTAAAGGAAGTACCCTTTTCAGTACTCGTAGGCCCCTCGGGTGTGCATCATTTTCCCTCCAAGATCAGTGAGTACCTCCAGACCCCTGTGGGCCTGCTGAGCAACATCGAGGCCCAAAGGTCGGTCCCTGGGAGGCCCTCTGTGTATGCCGAGTGATGGGCAACACACTGCTCGTTCCTTAAGGAGAGCTACATTTCCAGAGCACTGGAACAGCCTCAGGACCACATTTCTAGCCAGTGCAACGTGCCATGGAATTGTTCGTCATGGCCCCCGTCTGAGCTGCCATGAGAAAACACTCTGCTTAGGATTCTTCGAGGACCTCGTACCTGAAGTCACTCTGCTCGAGGAGAAAGTCAGCATCCTACCATGCTGTGTCACTAACGGGACACTCAGCGTGAGCAGTTGTCTCGACGTAAGGCCCTGAATTGCCATGCAGAAGTGGAGGCGTGCAGCAGTTTCCAGGAGGCCATTCCCGTTACTCTGCATTATTTTAACGTCAGTACGCTTTGCAGGACATCTAGGAGCCTCGCGTGGGCTATTCCCTGCAAGAACACTGAATACCCTCAGGCCCCCGTGGGCCTGCTAAGCCACATCCAGGCCCGTAGCCCTTCGGAGCCACTCTGTGTATGCCGAGTGTAGGGCAACAGACTTCACTCTTTCTTGGGACAGCTTGATTTCCTCAACACTCCCAGAGGTCGACGAACACCTTTCTAGCAGGTCCAACATTCCATGCAAGTCTGACTCATTGGCCTAGTCTGAGCTGCACTGAGAAAAACACTCGGCTTCGCATTCCATCTGGGACCCCCTGTCTGAAGTCACCCTGCCTCCAGGAGAATGTCGGCTTGCGTTCCGACTGCCACTAAAGCCCAGTTCCTCGGGTAACACTGCAGGCTTTTGAAGAGCCACGGGCCCGGAGGCCTAGCTGGGGCTTTCCTTGGTTGAGGCAGTTTGCTAGATGCAGAACACCCTGCTTCGAGGAGTTGATTCAGGGAAGGAACCACTGGGTAACCTGTGTCTGTTTGGACTTGTAAGAAAGCACAGGGATGTATGCTGCGTGTGCCCGTGGAAATGGGGGCCTGATGGAACTAGCCTTGCTTTCCCATTTTGAAAGCTCCATTCATGCTGCCTTGAAGCTACTTGAAATTGACTGCTGTTGACAGGCCACTAGCCACTGTAGGCATGGCTCTGGGAAGAAAATGAGCATTTTCCAGGTAAGCAGGTTGCTTCGATGGCCGGGGTGGAGCTCATCCTGCCACGCTCTAGAGCTAAAGGGAAACTCAACGTGACTACTGGCCTCGAGGTAAGTCCCTGAGTAGCCGCGCAGAAAGGGAGGCATGCAGCTCTTTCCATGAGGTCTTAGTCGCTGTTCTGCTTTGTTGTATTTTATTTTTTTTATTTTTTATTGTTTTTTTAAGATTTATTGATTGATTGATTGATTGCTATGTTGGGTCTTCGATTCTGTGCTAGGGCTCTCTCCAGTGGCGGTACGTGGGGGCCCCTCTTCATCGTGGTGCGTAGGCCTCTCACTATCGCGGCCTCTCTTGTTGCGGAGCACAGGCTCCAGAGGCGCAGGCTCAGTAGTTGTGGCTCACGGGCCCAGTTGCTCCACGGCATGCGGGATCCTCCCAGACCAGGGCTAGAACCTGTGTCCCCTGCATTGGCAGGCAGATTCTCAACCACTGCACCACCAGGGAAGCCTCTGTTCTGCTTTATTTTTAAAGGAAGTACCCTTTTCAGTACTCGTAGGCCCCTCGGGTGTGCATCATTTTCCCTCCAAGATCAGTGAGTACCTCCAGACCCCTGTGGGCCTGCTGAGCAACATCGAGGCCCAAAGGTTGGTCCCTGGGAGGCCCTCTGTGTATGCCGAGTGATGGGCAACACACTGCTCGTTCCTTAAGGAGAGCTACATTTCCAGAGCACTGGAACAGCCTCAGGACCACATTTCTGGCCAGTGCGACGTGCCATGGAAGTGTTCGTCATGGCCCCCGTCTGAGCTGCCATGAGAAAACACTCTGCTTAGGATTCTTCGAGGACCTCGTACCTGAAGTCACTCTGCTCAAGGAGAAAGTCAGCATCCTACCATGCTGTTTCGCTAACGGAAACTCAGCGTGAGCAGTTGTCTCGAGGTAAGGACCTGAATTGCCATGCAGAAGCGGAGGCGTGCAGCAGTTTCCAGGAGGCCAAGGCCGTTGCTCTGCATTATTTTAACGTCAGTACGCTTTGCAGGACATCTAGGAGCCTCGCGTGGGCACCCTATTCCCTGCAAGAACACTGAGTACCCTCAGGCCCCCGTGGGCCTGCTAAGCCACATCCAGGCCCGTAGCCCTTCGGAGCCACTCTGTGTATGCCGAGTGTAGAGCAACAGACTGCACTCTTTCTTGGGACAGCTTGATTTCCTCAACACTCCCAGAGGTCGACGAACACCTTTCTAGCAGGTCCAACATGCCGTGCAAGTCTGACTCATTGCCCTAGTGTGAGCTGCACTGAGAAAAACACTCGGCTTCGCATTCCATCTGGGACCCCCTGTCTGAAGTCACCCTGCCTCCAGGAGAATGTCGGCTTGCGTTCCGACTGCCACTAAAGCCCAGTTCCTCGGGTAACACTGCAGGCTTTTGAAGAGCCACGGGCCCGGAGTCCTAGCTGGGGCTTTCCTTGGTTGAGGCAGTTCGCTATTTGCAGAACCCCCGGCTTCGAGGAGTTGAATCAGGGAAGGAACCACTGGGTAACCTGTGTCTGTTTGGACTTGTAAGAAAGCACAGGGATGTATGCTGCGTGTGCCCGTGGAAATGGGGGCCTGATGGAACTAGCCTTGCTTTCCCATTTTGAAAGCTCCATTCATGCTGCCTTGAAGCTACTTGAAATTGACTGCTGTTGACAGGCCACTAGCCACTGTAGGCATGGCTCTGGGAAGAAAATGAGCATTCTCCAGGTAAGCAGGGTGCTTCGATGGCCGGGGTGGAGCTCATCCTGCCACGCTCTAGAGGTAAAGGGAAACTCAACATGACTACTGGCCTCGAGGTAAGTCCCTGAGTAGCCACGCAGAAAGGGAGGCATGCAGCTCTTTCCATGAGGTCTTAGTCGCTGTTCTGCTTTGTTTTATTTTATTTATTTTATATTTTATTGTTTTTTTAAGATTTATTGATTGATTGATTGATTGCTATGTTGGGTCTTCGTTTCTGTGCTAGGGCTCTCTCCAGTGGCGGTAAGTGGGGGCCCCTGTTCATCGTGGTGCGTAGGCCTCTCACTATCGCGGCCTCTCTTGTCGCGGAGCACAGGCTCCAGAGGCGCAGGCTCAGTAGTTGTGGCTCACGGGCCCAGTTGCTCCGCGGCATGCGGGATCCTCCCAGACCAGGGCTAGAACCCGTGTCCCCTGCATTGGCAGGCAGATTCTCAACCACTGCACCACCAGGGAAGCCTCTGTTCTGCTTTACTTTTAAAGGAAGTACCCTTTTCAGTACTCGTAGGCCCCTCGGGTGTGCATCATTTTCCCTCCAAGATCAGTGAGTACCTCCAGACCCCTGTGGGCCTGCTGAGCAACATCGAGGCCCAAAGGTTGGTCCCTGGGAGGCCCTCTGTGTATGCCGAGTGATGGGCAACACACTGCTCGTTCCTTAAGGAGAGCTACATTTCCAGAGCACTGGAACAGCCTCAGGACCACATTTCTGGCCAGTGCGACGTGCCATGGAAGTGTTCGTCATGGCCCCCGTCTGAGCTGCCATGAGAAAACACTCTGCTTAGGATTCTTCGAGGACCTCGTACCTGAAGTCACTCTGCTCGAGGAGAAAGTCAGCATTCTACCATGCTGTGTCGCTAACGGGACACTCAGCGTGAGCAGTTGTCTCGAGGTAAGGACCTGAATTGCCATGCAGAAGCGGAGGCGTGCAGCAGTTTCCAGGAGGCCATAGCCGTTGCTCTGCATTATTTTAACGTCAGTACGCTTTGCAGGACATCTAGGAGCCTCGCGTGGGCACCCTATTCCCTGCAAGAACATTGAGTACCCTCAGGCCCCCGTGGGCCTGCTAAGCCACATCCAGGCCCGTAGCCCTTCGGAGCCACTCTGTGTATGCCGAGTGTAGAGCAACAGACTGCACTCTTTCTTGGGACAGCTTGAATTCCTCAACACTCCCACAGGTCGACGAACACCTTTCTAGCAGGTCCAACATGCCATGCAAGTCTGACTCATTGCCCTAGTGTGAGCTGCACTGAGAAAAACACTCGGCTTTGCATTCCATCTGGGACCCCCTGTCTGAAGTCACCCTGCCTCCAGGAGAATGTCGGCTTGCGTTCCGACTGCCACTAAAGCCCAGTTCCTCGGGTAACACTGCAGGCTTTTGAAGAGCCACGGGCCCGGAGTCCTAGCTGGGGCTTTCCTTGGTTGAGGCAGTTCGCTATTTGCAGAACACCCTGCTTCGAGGAGTTGAATCAGGGAAGGAACCACTGGGTAACCTGTGTCTGTTTGGACTTGTAAGAAAGCACAGGGATGTATGCTGCGTGTGCCCGTGGAAATGGGGGCCTGATGGAACTAGCCTTGCTTTCCCATTTTGAAAGCTCCATTCATGCTGCCTTGAAGCTACTTGAAATTGACTGCTGTTGACAGGCCACTAGCCACTGTAGGCATGGCTCTGGGAAGAAAATGAGCATTCTCCAGGTAAGCAGGGTGCTTCGATGGCCGGGGTGGAACTCATCCTGCCACGCTCTAGAGGTAAAGGGAAACTCAACATGACTACTGGCCTCGAGGTAAGTCCCTGAGTAGCCACGCAGAAAGGGAGGCATGCAGCTCTTTCCATGAGGTCTTAGTCGCTGTTCTGCTTTGTTTTATTTTATTTATTTTATATTTTATTGTTTTTTTAAGATTTATTGATTGATTGATTGATTGCTATGTTGGGTCTTCGTTTCTGTGCTAGGGCTCTCTCCAGTGGCGGTAAGTGGGGGCCCCTGTTCATCGTGGTGCGTAGGCCTCTCACTATCGCGGCCTCTCTTGTCGCGGAGCACAGGCTCCAGAGGCGCAGGCTCAGTAGTTGTGGCTCACGGGCCCAGTTGCTCCGCGGCATGCGGGATCCTCCCAGACCAGGGCTAGAACCCGTGTCCCCTGCATTGGCAGGCAGATTCTCAACCACTGCACCACCAGGGAAGCCTCTGTTCTGCTTTACTTTTAAAGGAAGTACCCTTTTCAGTACTCGTAGGCCCCTCGGGTGTGCATCATTTTCCCTCCAAGATCAGTGAGTACCTCCAGACCCCTGTGGGCCTGCTGAGCAACATCGAGGCCCAAAGGTTGGTCCCTGGGAGGCCCTCTGTGTATGCCGAGTGATGGGCAACACACTGCTCGTTCCTTAAGGAGAGCTACATTTCCAGAGCACTGGAACAGCCTCAGGACCACATTTCTGGCCAGTGCGACGTGCCATGGAAGTGTTCGTCATGGCCCCCGTCTGAGCTGCCATGAGAAAACACTCTGCTTAGGATTCTTCGAGGACCTCGTACCTGAAGTCACTCTGCTCGAGGAGAAAGTCAGCATCCTACCATGCTGTGTCGCTAACGGGACACTCAGCGTGAGCAGTTGTCTCGAGGTAAGGCCCTGAATTGCCATGCAGAAGCGGAGGCGTGCAGCAGTTTCCAGGAGGCCATAGCCGTTACTCTGCATTATTTTAACGTCAGTACGCTTTGCAGGACATCTAGGAGCCTCGCGTGGGCACCCTACTCCCTGCAAGAACACTGAGTACCCTCAGGCCCCCATGGGCCTGCTAAGCCACATCCAGGCCCGTAGCCCTTCGGAGCCACTCTGTGTATGCTGAGTGTAGGGCAACAGACTGCACTCTTTCTTGGGACAGCTTGATTTCCTCAACACTCCCATAGGTCGACGAACACCTTTCTAGCAGGTCCATCATGCCGTGCAAGTCTGACTCATTGGCCTAGTCTGAGCTGCACTGAGAAAAACACTCGGCTTCGCATTCCATCTGGGACCCCCTGTCTGAAGTCACCCTGCCTCCAGGAGAATGTCGGCTTGCGTTCCGACTGCCACTAAAGCCCAGTTCCTCGTGTAACACTGCAGGCTTTTGAAGAGCCATGACCCGGAGGCCTTCCTGGGGCATTCCTTGGTTGAGGCAGTTTGCTAGATGCAGAACACCCGGCTTCGAGGAGTTGATTCAGGGAAGGAACCACTGGGTAACCTGTGTCTGTTTGGACTTGTTAGAAAGCTCAGGGATGTATGCTGCATGTGCCTGTGGAAATGGGGGCCTGATGGAACTAGCCTTGCTTTCCCATTCTGAAAGCTCCATTCATGCTGCCTTGAAGCTACTTGAAATTGACTGCTGTTGACAGGCCACTAGCCACTGTAGGCATGGCTCTGGGAAGAAAATGAATTTTCTCTAGCTAATCCGGGTGCTTCGATGGCCGGGGTGGAACTCATCCTGCCACGCTCTAGAGCTAAAGGGAAACTCATCGTGAGTACTGGCCTCGAGGTAAGTCCCTGAGTAGCCGCGCAGAAAGGGAGGCATGCAACTCTTTCCCTGAGGTCTTAGTCGCTGTTCTGCTTTGTTTTATTTTATTTTTATTATTTTTTATTGTTTCTTTAAGATTTATTGATTGATTGATTGATTGCTATATTGCGTCTTCTTTTATGTGCTAGGGCTCTCTCCAGTTGCGGTAAGTGGGGGCCACTCTTCATCGCGGCGCGTAGACCTCTCACTATCGCGGCCTCTCTTGTCGCGGAGCACAGGCTCCAGAGGCACAGGCTCAGTAGTTGTGTCTCACGGGCCCAGTTGCTCCGCGGCATGTGGGATCCTCCCAGACCAGGGCTCAAACCCGTGTACCCTTCATGGGCAGGTAGATTCTCAACCACTGCGCCACCAGGGAAGCCCCTGTTCTGCTTTATTTTAAAGGAAGTACCCTTTTCAGTACTCGTAGGCCCTTCGGGTGCGCATCATTTTCCCTCCAAGATCAGTGAGTACCTCCAGACCCCTGTGGGCCTGCTGAGCAACATCGAGGCCCAAAGCTCGGTCCCTGGGAGGGCCTCTGTGTATGCCGAGTGATGGGCAACACACTGCTCGTTCCTTAAGGAGAGCTACATTTCCAGAGCACTGGAACAGCCTCAGGACCACATTTCTGGCCAGTGCGACGTGCCATGGAAGTGTTCGTCATGGCCCCCGTCTGAGCTGCCATGAGAAAACACTCTGCTTAGGATTCTTCGAGGACCTCGTACCTGAAGTCACTCTGCTCGAGGAGAAAGTCAGCATCCTACCATGCTGTGTCGCTAACGGGACACTCAGCGTGAGCAGTTGTCTCGAGGTAAGGCCCTGAATTGCCATGCAGAAGCGGAGGCGTGCAGCAGTTTCCAGAAGGCCATAGCCGTTGCTCTGCATTATTTTAACGTCAGTACGCTTTGCAGGATATCTAGGAGCCTCCGTGGGCACCCTATTCCCTGCAAGAACACTGAGTACCCTCAGGCCCCCGTGGGCCTGCTAAGCCACATCCAGGCCCGTAGCCCTTCGGAGCCACTCTGTGTATGCTGAGTGTAGAGCAACAGACTGCACTCTTTCTTGGGACAGCTTGATTTCCTCAACACTCCCATAGGTCGACGAACACCTTTCTAGCAGGTCCAACATGCCGTGCAAGTCTGACTCATTGCCCTAGTGTGAGCTGCACTGAGAAAAACACTCGGCTTCGCATTCCATCTGGGACCCCCTGTCTGAAGTCACCCTGCCTCCAGGAGAATGTCGGCTTGCGTTCCGACTGCCACTAAAGCCCAGTTCCTCGGGTAACACTGCAGGCTTTTGAAGAGCCACGGGCCCGGAGTCCTAGCTGGGGCTTTCCTTGGTTGAGGCAGTTCGCTATTTGCAGAACACCCTGCTTCGAGGAGTTGAATCAGGGAAGGAACCACTGGGTAACCTGTGTCTGTTTGGACTTGTAAGAAAGCACAGGGATGTATGCTGCGTGTGCCCGTGGAAATGGGGGCCTGATGGAACTAGCCTTGCTTTCCCATTTTGAAAGCTCCATTCATGCTGCCTTGAAGCTACTTGAAATTGACTGCTGTTGACAGGCCACTAGCCACTGTAGGCATGGCTCTGGGAAGAAAATGAGCATTCTCCAGGTAAGCAGGGTGCTTCGATGGCCGGGGTGGAGCTCATCCTGCCACGCTCTAGAGGTAAAGGGAAACTCAACATGACTACTGGCCTCGAGGTAAGTCCCTGAGTAGCCACGCAGAAAGGGAGGCATGCAGCTCTTTCCATGAGGTCTTAGTCGCTGTTCTGCTTTGTTTTATTTTATTTATTTTATATTTTATTGTTTTTTTAAGATTTATTGATTGATTGATTGATTGCTATGTTGGGTCTTCGTTTCTGTGCTAGGGCTCTCTCCAGTGGCGGTAAGTGGGGGCCCTTCTTCATCGTGGTGCGTAGGCCTCTCACTATCGCGGCCTCTCTTGTCGCGGAGCACAGGCTCCAGAGGCGCAGGCTCAGTAGTTGTGGCTCACGGGCCCAGTTGCTCCGCGGCATGCGGGATCCTCCCAGACCAGGGCTAGAACCCGTGTCCCCTGCATTGGCAGGCAGATTCTCAACCACTGCACCACCAGGGAAGCCTCTGTTCTGCTTTACTTTTAAAGGAAGTACCCTTTTCAGTACTCGTAGGCCCCTCGGGTGTGCATCATTTTCCCTCCAAGATCAGTGAGTACCTCCAGACCCCTGTGGGCCTGCTGAGCAACATCGAGGCCCAAAGGTTGGTCCCTGGGAGGCCCTCTGTGTATGCCGAGTGATGGGCAACACACTGCTCGTTCCTTAAGGAGAGCTACATTTCCAGAGCACTGGAACAGCCTCAGGACCACATTTCTGGCCAGTGCGACGTGCCATGGAAGTGTTCGTCATGGCCCCCGTCTGAGCTGCCATGAGAAAACACTCTGCTTAGGATTCTTCGAGGACCTCGTACCTGAAGTCACTCTGCTCGAGGAGAAAGTCAACATCCTACCATGCTGTGTCGCTAACGGGACACTCAGCGTGAGCAGTTGTCTCGAGGTAAGGACCTGAATTGCCATGCAGAAGCGGAGGCGTGCAGCAGTTTCCAGGAGGCCATAGCCGTTGCTCTGCATTATTTTAACGTCAGTACGCTTTGCAGGACATCTAGGAGCCTCGCGTGGGCACCCTATTCCCTGCAAGAACATTGAGTACCCTCAGGCCCCCGTGGGCCTGCTAAGCCACATCCAGGCCCGTAGCCCTTCGGAGCCACTCTGTGTATGCCGAGTGTAGAGCAACAGACTGCACTCTTTCTTGGGACAGCTTGATTTCCTCAACACTCCCATAGGTCGACGAACACCTTTCTAGCAGGTCCATCATGCCGTGCAAGTCTGACTCATTGGCCTAGTCTGAGCTGCACTGAGAAAAACACTCGGCTTCGCATTCCATCTGGGACCCCCTGTCTGAAGTCACCCTGCCTCCAGGAGAATGTCGGCTTGCGTTCCGACTGCCACTAAAGCCCAGTTCCTCGTGTAACACTGCAGGCTTTTGAAGAGCCATGGACCCGGAGGCATAGCTGGGGCTTTCCTTGGTTGAGGCATTTCGCTAGATGCAGAACAGCCGGCTTCGAGGAGTTGATTCAGGGAAGAAACCACTGGGTAAACTGTGTCTGTTTGGACTTTTTAGAAAGCTCAGGGATGTATGCTGCATGTGCCCGTGGAAATGGGGGCCTGATGGAACTAGCCTTGCTTTCCCATTCTGAAAGCTCCATTCATGCTGCCTTGAAGCTACTTGAAATTGACTGCTGTTGACAGGCCACTAGCCACTGTAGGCATGGCTCTGGGAAGAAAATGAGCATTCTCCAGGTAAGCAGGGTGCTTCGATGGCCGGGGTGGAACTCATCCTGCCACGCTCTAGAGCTAAAGGGAAACTCATCGTGAGTACTGGCCTCGAGGTAAGTCCCTGAGTAGCCGCGCAGAAAGGGAGGCATGCAACTCTTTCCATGAGGTCTTAGTCGCTGTTCTGCTTTGTTTTATTTTATTTATTTTATATTTTATTGTTTTTTTAAGATTTATTGATTGATTGATTGATTGCTATGTTGGGTCTTCGTTTCTGTGCTAGGGCTCTCTCCAGTGGCGGTAAGTGGGGGCCCCTCTTCATTGTGGTGCGTAGGCCTCTCACTATCGCGGCCTCTCTTGTCGCGGAGCACAGGCTCCAGAGGCGCAGGCTCAGTAGTTGTGGCTCACGGGCCCAGTTGCTCCGCGGCATGCGGGATCCTCCCAGACCAGGGCTAGAACCCGTGTCCCCTGCATTGGCAGGCAGATTCTCAACCACTGCACCACCAGGGAAGCCTCTGTTCTGCTTTACTTTTAAAGGAAGTACCCTTTTCAGTACTCGTAGGCCCCTCGGGTGTGCATCATTTTCCCTCCAAGATCAGTGAGTACCTCCAGACCCCTGTGGGCCTGCTGAGCAACATCGAGGCCCAAAGGTCGGTCCCTGGGAGGCCCTCTGTGTATGCCGAGTGATGGGCAACACACTGCTCGTTCCTTAAGGAGAGCTACATTTCCAGAGCACTGGAACAGCCTCAGGACCACATTTCTAGCCAGTGCGACGTGCCATGGAATTGTTCGTCATGGCCCCCGTCTGAGCTGCCATGAGAAAACACTCTGCTTAGGATTCTTCGAGGACCTCGTACCTGAAGTCACTCTGATCGAGGAGAAAGTCAGCATCCTACCATGCTGTGTCGCTAACGGGACACTCAGCGTGAGCAGTTGTCTCAACGTAAGGCCCTGAATTGCCATGCAGAAGTGGAGGCGTGCAGCAGTTTCCAGGAGGCCATAGCCGTTACTCTGCATTATTTTAACGTCAGTACGCTTTGCAGGACATCTAGGAGCCTCGCGTGGGCACCCTATTCCCTGCAAGAACACTGAGTACCCTCAGGCCCCCATGGGCCTGCTAAGCCACATCCAGGCCCGTAGCCCTTCGGAGCCACTCTGTGTATGCCGAGTGTAGGGCAACAGACTGCACTCTTTCTTGGGACAGCTTGATTTCCTCAACACTCCCATAGGTCGACGAACACCTTTCTAGCAGGTCCATCATGCCGTGCAAGTCTGAATCATTGGCCTAGTCTGAGCTGCACTGAGAAAAACACTCGGCTTCGCATTCCATCTGGGACCCCCTGTCTGAAGTCACCCTGCCTCCAGGAGAATGTCGGCTTGCGTTCCGACTGCCACTAAAGCCCAGTTCCTCGTGTAACACTGCAGGCTTTTGAAGAGCCACGGACCCGGAGTCCTAGCTGGGGCTTTCCTTGGTTGAGGCATTTCGCTAGATGCAGAACACCCGGCTTCGAGGAGTTGATTCAGGGAAGGAACCACTGGGTAACCTGTGTCTGTTTGGACTTGTTAGAAAGCTCAGGGATGTATGCTGCATGTGCCCGTGGAAATGGGGGCCTGAGGGAACTAGCCTTGCTTTCCCATTCTGAAAGCTCCATTCATGCTGCCTTGAAGCTACTTGAAATTGACTGCTGTTGACAGGCCACTAGCCACTGTAGGCATGGCTCTGGGAAGAAAATGAATTTTCTCTAGCTAAGCCGGGTGCTTCGATGGCCTGAGTGGAACTCATCCTGCCACGCTCTAGAGCTAAAGGGAAACTCATCGTGAGTACTGGCCTCGAGGTAAGTCCCTGAGTAGCCGCGCAGAAAGGGAGGCATGCAACTCTTTCCATGAGGTCTTAGTCGCTGTTCTGCTTTGTTTTATTTTATTTATTTTATATTTTATTGTTTTTTTAAGATTTATTGATTGATTGATTGATTGCTATGTTGGGTCTTCGTTTCTGTGCTAGGGCTCTCTCCAGTGGCGGTAAGTGGGGGCCCCTCTTCATCGTGGTGCGTAGGCCTCTCACTATCGCGGCCTCTCTTGTCGCGGAACACAGGCTCCAGAGGCGCAGGCTCAGTAGTTGTGGCTCACGGGCCCAGTTGCTCCGCGGCATGCGGGATCCTCCCAGACCAGGGCTAGAACCCGTGTCCCCTGCATTGGCAGGCAGATTCTCAACCACTGCACCACCAGGGAAGCCTCTGTTCTGCTTTACTTTTAAAGGAAGTACCCTTTTCAGTACTCGTAGGCCCCTCGGGTGTGCATCATTTTCCCTCCAAGATCAGTGAGTACCTCCAGACCCCTGTGGGCCTGCTGAGCAACATCGAGGCCCAAAGGTCGGTCCCTGGGAGGCCCTCTGTGTATGCCGAGTGATGGGCAACACACTGCTCGTTCCTTAAGGAGAGCTACATTTCCAGAGCACTGGAACAGCCTCAGGACCACATTTCTAGCCAGTGCGACGTGCCATGGAATTGTTCGTCATGGCCCCCGTCTGAGCTGCCATGAGAAAACACTCTGCTTAGGATTCTTCGAGGACCTCGTACCTGAAGTCACTCTGCTCGAGGAGAAAGTCAGCATCCTACCATGCTGTGTCGCTAACGGGACACTCAGCCTGAGCAGTTGTCTCAACGAAAGGCCCTGAATTCCCATGCAGAAGTGGAGGCGTGCAGCAGTTTCCAGGAGGCCATAGCCGTTACTCTGCATTATTTTAACGTCAGTACGCTTTGCAGGACATCTAGGAGCCTCGCGTGGGCACCCTATTCCCTGCAAGAACACTGAGTACCCTCAGGCCCCCATGGGCCTGCTAAGCCACATCCAGGCCCGTAGCCCTTCGGAGCCACTCTGTGTATGCCGAGTGTAGGGCAACAGACTGCACTCTTTCTTGGGACAGCTTGATTTCCTCAACACTCCCATAGGTCGACGAACACCTTTCTAGCAGGTCCATCATGCCGTGCAAGTCTGACTCATTGGCCTAGTCTGAGCTGCACTGAGAAAAACACTCGGCTTCGCATTCCATCTGGGACCCCCTGTCTGAAGTCACCCTGCCTCCAGGAGAATGTCGGCTTGCGTTCCGACTGCCACTAAAGCCCAGTTCCTCGTGTAACACTGCAGGCTTTTGAAGAGCCACGGACCCGGAGTCCTAGCTGGGGCTTTCCTTGGTTGAGGCATTTCGCTAGATGCAGAACACCCGGCTTCGAGGAGTTGATTCAGGGAAGAAACCACTGGGTAACCTGTGTCTGTTTGGACTTGTTAGAAAGCTCAGGGATGTATGCTGCATGTGCCCGTGGAAATGGGGGCCTGATGGAACTAGCCTTGCTTTCCCATTCTGAAAGCTCCATTCATGCTGCCTTGAAGCTACTTGAAATTGACTGCTGTTGACAGGCCACTAGCCACTGTAGGCATGACTCTGGGAAGAAAATGAGCATTCTCCAGGTAAGCAGGGTGCTTCGATGGCCGGGGTGGAACTCATCCTGCCACGCTCTAGAGCTAAAGGGAAACTCATCGTGAGTACTGGCCTCGAGGTAAGTCCCTGAGTAGCCGCGCAGAAAGGGAGGCATGCAACTCTTTCCATGAGGTCTTAGTCGCTGTTCTGCTTTGTTTTATTTTATTTATTTTATTTTTTATTGTTTCTTTAAGATTTATTGATTGATTGATTGATTGCTATATTGCGTCTTCTTTTATGTGCTAGGGCTCTCTCCAGTTGCGGTAAGTGGGGGCCACTCTTCATCGCGGCGCGTAGACCTCTCACTATCGCGGCCTCTCTTGTCGCGGAGCACAGGCTCCAGAGGCACAGGCTCAGTAGTTGTGTCTCACGGGGCCAGTTGCTCCGCGGCATGTGGGATCCTCCCAGACCAGGGCTCAAACCCGTGTACCCTTCATGGGCAGGTAGATTCTCAACCACTGCGCCACCAGGGAAGCCCCTGTTCTGCTTTATTTTAAAGGAAGTACCCTTTTCAGTACTCGTAGGCCCTTCGGGTGCGCATCATTTTCCCTCCAAGATCAGTGAGTACCTCCAGACCCCTGTGGGCCTGCTGAGCAACATCGAGGCCCAAAGGTCGGTCCCTGCGAGGCCCTCTGTGTATGCCGAGTGATGGGCAACACACTGCTCGTTCCTTAAGGAGAGCTACATTTCCAGAGCACTGGAACAGCCTCAGGACCACATTTCTGGCCAGTGCGACGTGCCATGGAAGTGTTCCTCATGGCCCCCATCTGAGCTGCCATGAGAAAACACTGTGGTTAGGATTCTTCGAGGACCTCGTAGCTGAAGTCACTCTGCTCGAGGAGAAAGTCAGCATCCTACCATGCTGTGTCGATAACGGGACACTCAGCGTGAGCAGTTGTCTCGAGGTAAGGCCCTGAATTGCCATGCAGAAGCGGAGGCGTGCAGCAGTTTCCAGGAGGCCATAGCCGTTGCTCTGCATTATTTTAACGTCAGTACGCTTTGCAGGACATCTAGGAGCCTCGCGTGGGCACCCTATTCCCTGCAAGAACACTGAGTACCCTCAGGCCCCCATGGGCCTGCTAAGCCACATCCAGGCCCGTAGCCCTTCGGAGCCACTCTGTGTATGCCGAGTGTAGGGCAACAGACTGCACTCTTTCTTGGGACAGCTTGATTTCCTCAACACTCCCATAGGTCGACGAACACCTTTCTAGCAGGTCCAACATGCCGTGCAAGTCTGACTCATTGCCCTAGTGTGAGCTGCACTGAGAAAAACACTCGGCTTCGCATTCCATCTGGGACCCCCTGTCTGAAGTCACCCTGCCTCCAGGAGAATGTCGGCTTGCGTTCCGACTGCCACTAAAGCCCAGTTCCTCGGGTAACACTGCAGGCTTTTGAAGAGCCACGGGCCCGGAGTCCTAGCTGGGGCTTTCCTTGGTTGAGGCAGTTCGCTATTTGCAGAACACCCGGCTTCGAGGAGTTGAATCAGGGAAGGAACCACTGGGTAACCTGTGTCTGTTTGGACTTGTAAGAAAGCACAGGGATGTATGCTGCGTGTGCCCGTGGAAATGGGGGCCTGATGGAACTAGCCTTGCTTTCCCATTTTGAAAGCTCCATTCATGCTGCCTTGAAGCTACTTGAAATTGACTGCTGTTGACAGGCCACTAGCCACTGTAGGCATGGCTCTGGGAAGAAAATGAGCATTCTCCAGGTAAGCAGGGTGCTTCGATGGCCGGGGTGGAGCTCATCCTGCCACGCTCTAGAGGTAAAGGGAAACTCAACATGACTACTGGCCTCGAGGTAAGTCCCTGAGTAGCCACGCAGAAAGGGAGGCATGCAGCTCTTTCCATGAGGTCTTAGTCGCTGTTCTGCTTTGTTTTATTTTATTTATTTTATATTTTATTGTTTTTTTAAGATTTATTGATTGATTGATTGATTGCTATGTTGGGTCTTCGTTTCTGTGCTAGGGCTCTCTCCAGTGGCGGTAAGTGGGGGCCCCTCTTCATCGTGGTGCGTAGGCCTCTCACTATCGCGGCCTCTCTTGTCGCGGAGCACAGGCTCCAGAGGCGCAGGCTCAGTAGTTGTGGCTCACGGGCCCAGTTGCTCCGCGGCATGCGGGATCCTCCCAGACCAGGGCTAGAACCCGTGTCCCCTGCATTGGCAGGCAGATTCTCAACCACTGCACCACCAGGGAAGCCTCTGTTCTGCTTTACTTTTAAAGGAAGTACCCTTTTCAGTACTCGTAGGCCCCTCGGGTGTGCATCATTTTCCCTCCAAGATCAGTGAGTACCTCCAGACCCCTGTGGGCCTGCTGAGCAACATCGAGGCCCAAAGGTTGGTCCCTGGGAGGCCCTCTGTGTATGCCGAGTGATGGGCAACACACTGCTCGTTCCTTAAGGAGAGCTACATTTCCAGAGCACTGGAACAGCCTCAGGACCACATTTCTGGCCAGTGCGACGTGCCATGGAAGTGTTCGTCATGGCCCCCGTCTGAGCTGCCATGAGAAAACACTCTGCTTAGGATTCTTCGAGGACCTCGTACCTGAAGTCACTCTGCTCGAGGAGAAAGTCAGCATCCTACCATGCTGTGTCGCTAACGGGACACTCAGCGTGAGCAGTTGTCTCGAGGTAAGGCCCTGAATTGCCATGCAGAAGCGGAGGCGTGCAGCAGTTTCCAGGAGGCCATAGCCGTTACTCTGCATTATTTTAACGTCAGTACGCTTTGCAGGACATCTAGGAGCCTCGCGTGGGCACCCTACTCCCTGCAAGAACACTGAGTACCCTCAGGCCCCCATGGGCCTGCTAAGCCACATCCAGGCCCGTAGCCCTTCGGAGCCACTCTGTGTATGCTGAGTGTAGGGCAACAGACTGCACTCTTTCTTGGGACAGCTTGATTTCCTCAACACTCCCATAGGTCGACGAACACCTTTCTAGCAGGTCCATCATGCCGTGCAAGTCTGACTCATTGGCCTAGTCTGAGCTGCACTGAGAAAAACACTCGGCTTCGCATTCCATCTGGGACCCCCTGTCTGAAGTCACCCTGCCTCCAGGAGAATGTCGGCTTGCGTTCCGACTGCCACTAAAGCCCAGTTCCTCGTGTAACACTGCAGGCTTTTGAAGAGCCATGACCCGGAGGCCTTCCTGGGGCATTCCTTGGTTGAGGCAGTTTGCTAGATGCAGAACACCCGGCTTCGAGGAGTTGATTCAGGGAAGGAACCACTGGGTAACCTGTGTCTGTTTGGACTTGTTAGAAAGCTCAGGGATGTATGCTGCATGTGCCTGTGGAAATGGGGGCCTGATGGAACTAGCCTTGCTTTCCCATTCTGAAAGCTCCATTCATGCTGCCTTGAAGCTACTTGAAATTGACTGCTGTTGACAGGCCACTAGCCACTGTAGGCATGGCTCTGGGAAGAAAATGAATTTTCTCAAGCTAAGCCGGGTGCTTCGATGGCCGGGGTGGAACTCATCCTGCCACGCTCTAGAGCTAAAGGGAAACTCATCGTGAGTACTGGCCTCGAGGTAAGTCCCTGAGTAGCCGCGCAGAAAGGGAGGCATGCAACTCTTTCCCTGAGGTCTTAGTCGCTGTTCTGCTTTGTTTTATTTTATTTTTATTATTTTTTATTGTTTCTTTAAGATTTATTGATTGATTGATTGATTGCTATATTGCGTCTTCTTTTATGTGCTAGGGCTCTCTCCAGTTGCGGTAAGTGGGGGCCACTCTTCATCGCGGCGCGTAGACCTCTCACTATCGCGGCCTCTCTTGTCGCGGAGCACAGGCTCCAGAGGCACAGGCTCAGTAGTTGTGTCTCACGGGCCCAGTTGCTCCGCGGCATGTGGGATCCTCCCAGACCAGGGCTCAAACCCGTGTACCCTTCATGGGCAGGTAGATTCTCAACCACTGCGCCACCAGGGAAGCCCCTGTTCTGCTTTATTTTAAAGGAAGTACCCTTTTCAGTACTCGTAGGCCCTTCGGGTGCGCATCATTTTCCCTCCAAGATCAGTGAGTACCTCCAGACCCCTGTGGGCCTGCTGAGCAACATCGAGGCCCAAAGCTCGGTCCCTGGGAGGGCCTCTGTGTATGCCGAGTGATGGGCAACACACTGCTCGTTCCTTAAGGAGAGCTACATTTCCAGAGCACTGGAACAGCCTCAGGACCACATTTCTGGCCAGTGCGACGTGCCATGGAAGTGTTCGTCATGGCCCCCGTCTGAGCTGCCATGAGAAAACACTCTGCTTAGGATTCTTCGAGGACCTCGTACCTGAAGTCACTCTGCTCGAGGAGAAAGTCAGCATCCTACCATGCTGTGTCGCTAACGGGACACTCAGCGTGAGCAGTTGTCTCGAGGTAAGGCCCTGAATTGCCATGCAGAAGCGGAGGCGTGCAGCAGTTTCCAGAAGGCCATAGCCGTTGCTCTGCATTATTTTAACGTCAGTACGCTTTGCAGGATATCTAGGAGCCTCGCGTGGGCACCCTATTCCCTGCAAGAACACTGAGTACCCTCAGGCCCCCGTGGGCCTGCTAAGCCACATCCAGGCCCGTAGCCCTTCGGAGCCACTCTGTGTATGCCGAGTGTAGAGCAACAGACTGCACTCTTTCTTGGGACAGCTTGATTTCCTCAACACTCCCAGAGGTCGACGAACACCTTTCTAGCAGGTCCAACATTCCGTGCAAGTCTGACTCATTGCCCTAGTGTGAGCTGCACTGAGAAAAACACTCGGCTTCGCATTCCATCTGGGACCCCCTGTCTGAAGTCACCCTGCCTCCAGGAGAATGTCGGCTTGCGTTCCGACTGCCACTAAAGCCCAGTTCCTCGGGTAACACTGCAGGCTTTTGAAGAGCCACGGGCCCGGAGGCCTAGCTGGGGCTTTCCTTGGTTGAGGCAGTTCGCTATTTGCAGAACACCCTGCTTCGAGGAGTTGATTCAGGGAAGGAACCACTGGGTAACCTGTGTCTGTTTGGACTTGTAAGAAAGCACAGGGATGTATGCTGCGTGTGCCCGTGGAAATGGGGGCCTGATGGAACTAGCCTTGCTTTCCCATTTTGAAAGCTCCATTCATGCTGCCTTGAAGCTACTTGAAATTGACTGCTGTTGACAGGCCACTAGCCACTGTAGGCATGGCTCTGGGAAGAAAATGAGCATTTTCCAGGTAAGCAGGTTGCTTCGATGGCCGGGGTGGAGCTCATCCTGCCACGCTCTAGAGCTAAAGGGAAACTCAACGTGACTACTGGCCTCGAGGTAAGTCCCTGAGTAGCCGCGCAGAAAGGGAGGCATGCAGCTCTTTCCATGAGGTCTTAGTCGCTGTTCTGCTTTGTTGTATTTTATTTTTTTTATTTTTTATTGTTTTTTTAAGATTTATTGATTGATTGATTGATTGCTATGTTGGGTCTTCGATTCTGTGCTAGGGCTCTCTCCAGTGGCGGTAAGTGGGGGCCCCTCTTCATCGTGGTGCGTAGGCCTCTCACTATCGCGGCCTCTCTTGTTGCGGAGCCCAGGCTCCAGAGGCGCAGGCTCAGTAGTTGTGGCTCACGGGCCCAGTTGCTCCACGGCATGCGGGATCCTCCCAGACCAGGGCTAGAACCTGTGTCCCCTGCATTGGCAGGCAGATTCTCAACCACTGCACCACCAGGGAAGCCTCTGTTCTGCTTTATTTTTAAAGGAAGTACCCTTTTCAGTACTCGTAGGCCCCTCGGGTGTGCATCATTTTCCCTCCAGGATCAGTGAGTACCTCCAGACCCCTGTGGGCCTGCTGAGCAACATCGAGGCCCAAAGGTTGGTCCCTGGGAGGCCCTCTGTGTATGCCGAGTGATGGGCAACACACTGCTCGTTCCTTAAGGAGAGCTACATTTCCAGAGCACTGGAACAGCCTCAGGACCACATTTCTGGCCAGTGCGACGTGCCATGGAAGTGTTCGTCATGGCCCCCGTCTGAGCTGCCATGAGAAAACACTCTGCTTAGGCTTCTTCGAGGACCTCGTACCTGAAGTCACTCTGCTCAAGGAGAAAGTCAGCATCCTACCATGCTGTTTCGCTAACGGAAACTCAGCGTGAGCAGTTGTCTCGAGGTAAGGACCTGAATTGCCATGCAGAAGCGGAGGCGTGCAGCAGTTTCCAGGAGGCCAAGGCCGTTGCTCTGCATTATTTTAACGTCAGTACGCTTTGCAGGACATCGAGGAGCCTCGCGTGGGCCCCCTATTCCCTGCAAGAATACTGAGTACCCTCAGGCCCCCGTGGGCCTGCTAAGCCACATCCAGGCCCGTAGCCCTTCGGAGCCACTCTGTGTATGCCGAGTGTAGAGCAACAGACTGCACTCTTTCTTGGGACAGCTTGATTTCCTCAACACTCCCAGAGGTCGACGAACACCTTTCTAGCAGGTCCAACATTCCGTGCAAGTCTGACTCATTGCCCTAGTGTGAGCTGCACTGAGAAAAACACTCGGCTTCGCATTCCATCTGGGACCCCCTGTCTGAAGTCACCCTGCCTCCAGGAGAATGTCGGCTTGCGTTCCGACTGCCACTAAAGCCCAGTTCCTCGGGTAACACTGCAGCCTTTTAAAGAGCCACGGGCCCGGAGGCCTAGCTGGGGCTTTCCTTGGTTGAGGCAGTTCGCTATTTGCAGAACACCCTGCTTCGAGGAGTTGATTCAGGGAAGGAACCACTGGGTAACCTGTGTCTGTTTGGACTTGTTAGAAAGCACAGGGATGTATGCTGCGTGTGCCCGTGGAAATGGGGGCCTGATGGAACTAGCCTTGCTTTCCCATTTTGAAAGCTCCATTCATGCTGCCTTGAAGCTACTTGAAATTGACTGCTGTTGACAGGCCACTAGCCACTGTAGGCATAGCTCTGGGAAGAAAATGAGCATTCTCCAGGTAAGCAGGGTGTTTCGATGGCCGGGGTGGAGCTCATCCTGCCACGCTCTAGAGGTAAAGGGAAACTCAACATGACTACTGGCCTCGAGGTAAGTCCCTGAGTAGCCGCGCAGAAAGGGAGGCATGCAGCTCTATCCATGAGGTCTTAGTCGCTGTTCTGCTTTGTTTTATTTTATTTATTTTATTTTTTATTGTTTCTTTAAGATTGATTGATTGATTGATTGATTGCTATATTGGGTCTTCGTTTCTGTGCTAGGGCTCTCTCCAGTTGCGGTAAGTGGGGGCCCCTCTTCATCGTGGTGCGTAGGCCTCTCACTATCGCGGCCTCTCTTGTCGCGGAGCCCAGGCTCCAGAGGCGCAGGCTCAGTAGTTGTGGCTCACGGGCCCAGTTGCTCCGCGGCATGCGGGATCCTCCCAGACCAGGGCTAGAACCCATGTCCCCTGCATTGGCAGGCAGATTCTCAACCACTGCACCACCAGGGAAGCCTCTGTTCTGCTTTATTTTTAAAGGAAGTACCCTTTTCAGTACTCGTAGGCCCCTCGGGTGTGCATCATTTTCCCTCCAAGATCAGTGAGTACCTCCAGACCCCTGTGGGCCTGCTGAGCAACATCGAGGCTCAAAAGTTGGTCCCTGGGAGGCCCTCTGTGTATGCCAAGTGATGGGCAACACACTGCTCGTTCCTTAAGGAGAGCTACATTTCCAGAGCACTGGAACAGCCTCAGGACCACATTTCTGGCCAGTGCGACGTGCCATGGAAGTGTTCGTCATGGCCCCCGTCTGAGCTGCCATGAGAAAACACTCTGCTTAGGATTCTTCGAGGACCTCGTACCTGAAGTCACTCTGCTCTAGGAGAAAGTCAGCATCCTACCATGCTGTGTCGCTAACGGGACACTCAGCGTGAGCAGTTGTCTCGAGGTAAGGACCTGAATTGCCATGCAGAAGCGGAGGCGTGCAGCAGTTTCCAGGAGGCCATAGCCGTTGCTCTGCATTATTTTAACGTCAGTACGCTTTGCAGGACATCTAGGAGCCTCGCGTGGGCACCCTATTCCCTGCAAGAACATTGAGTACCCTCAGGCCCCCGTGGGCCTGCTAAGCCACATCCAGGCCCGTAGCCCTTCGGAGCCACTCTGTGTATGCCGAGTGTAGAGCAACAGACTGCACTCTTTCTTGGGACAGCTTGAATTCCTCAACACTCCCACAGGTCGACGAACACCTTTCTAGCAGGTCCAACATGCCATGCAAGTCTGACTCATTGCCCTAGTGTGAGCTGCACTGAGAAAAACACTCGGCTTTGCATTCCATCTGGGACCCCCTGTCTGAAGTCACCCTGCCTCCAGGAGAATGTCGGCTTGCGTTCCGACTGCCACTAAAGCCCAGTTCCTCGGGTAACACTGCAGGCTTTTGAAGAGCCACGGGCCCGGAGTCCTAGCTGGGGCTTTCCTTGGTTGAGGCAGTTCGCTATTTGCAGAACACCGTGCTTCGAGGAGTTGAATCAGGGAAGGAACCACTGGGTAACCTGTGTCTGTTTGGACTTGTAAGAAAGCACAGGGATGTATGCTGCGTGTGCCCGTGGAAATGGGGGCCTGATGGAACTAGCCTTGCTTTCCCATTTTGAAAGCTCCATTCATGCTGCCTTGAAGCTACTTGAAATTGACTGCTGTTGACAGGCCACTAGCCACTGTAGGCATGGCTCTGGGAAGAAAATGAGCATTCTCCAGGTAAGCAGGGTGCTTCGATGGCCGGGGTGGAGCTCATCCTGCCACGCTCTAGAGGTAAAGGGAAACTCAACATGACTACTGGCCTCGAGGTAAGTCCCTGAGTAGCCGCGCAGAAAGGGAGGCATGCAGCTCTTTCCATGAGGTCTTAGTCGCTGTTCTGCTTTGTTTTATTTTATTTATTTTATATTTTATTGTTTTTTTAAGATTTATTGATTGATTGATTGATTGCTATGTTGGGTCTTCGTTTCTGTGCTAGGGCTCTCTCCAGTGGCGGTAAGTGGGGGCCCCTCTTCATCGTGGTGCGTAGGCCTCTCACTATCGCGGCCTCTCTTGTCGCGGAGCACAGGCTCCAGAGGCGCAGGCTCAGTAGTTGTGGCTCACGGGCCCAGTTGCTCCGCGGCATGCGGGATCCTCCCAGACCAGGGCTAGAACCCGTGTCCCCTGCATTGGCAGGCAGATTCTCAACCACTGCACCACCAGGGAAGCCTCTGTTCTGCTTTACTTTTAAAGGAAGTACCCTTTTCAGTACTCGTAGGCCCCTCGGGTGTGCATCATTTTCCCTCCAAGATCAGTGAGTACCTCCAGACCCCTGTGGGCCTGCTGAGCAACATCGAGGCCCAAAGGTTGGTCCCTGGGAGGCCCTCTGTGTATGCCGAGTGATGGGCAACACACTGCTCGTTCCTTAAGGAGAGCTACATTTCCAGAGCACTGGAACAGCCTCAGGACCACATTTCTGGCCAGTGCGACGTGCCATGGAAGTGTTCGTCATGGCCCCCGTCTGAGCTGCCATGAGAAAACACTCTGCTTAGGATTCTTCGAGGACCTCGTACCTGAAGTCACTCTGCTCGAGGAGAAAGTCAGCATCCTACCATGCTGTGTCGCTAACGGGACACTCAGCGTGAGCAGTTGTCTCGAGGTAAGGCCCTGAATTGCCATGCAGAAGCGGAGGCGTGCAGCAGTTTCCAGGAGGCCATAGCCGTTACTCTGCATTATTTTAACGTCAGTACGCTTTGCAGGACATCTAGGAGCCTCGCGTGGGCACCCTACTCCCTGCAAGAACACTGAGTACCCTCAGGCCCCCATGGGCCTGCTAAGCCACATCCAGGCCCGTAGCCCTTCGGAGCCACTCTGTGTATGCTGAGTGTAGGGCAACAGACTGCACTCTTTCTTGGGACAGCTTGATTTCCTCAACACTCCCATAGGTCGACGAACACCTTTCTAGCAGGTCCATCATGCCGTGCAAGTCTGACTCATTGGCCTAGTCTGAGCTGCACTGAGAAAAACACTCGGCTTCGCATTCCATCTGGGACCCCCTGTCTGAAGTCACCCTGCCTCCAGGAGAATGTCGGCTTGCGTTCCGACTGCCACTAAAGCCCAGTTCCTCGTGTAACACTGCAGGCTTTTGAAGAGCCATGACCCGGAGGCCTTCCTGGGGCATTCCTTGGTTGAGGCAGTTTGCTAGATGCAGAACACCCGGCTTCGAGGAGTTGATTCAGGGAAGGAACCACTGGGTAACCTGTGTCTGTTTGGACTTGTTAGAAAGCTCAGGGATGTATGCTGCATGTGCCTGTGGAAATGGGGGCCTGATGGAACTAGCCTTGCTTTCCCATTCTGAAAGCTCCATTCATGCTGCCTTGAAGCTACTTGAAATTGACTGCTGTTGACAGGCCACTAGCCACTGTAGGCATGGCTCTGGGAAGAAAATGAATTTTCTCAAGCTAAGCCGGGTGCTTCGATGGCCGGGGTGGAACTCATCCTGCCACGCTCTAGAGCTAAAGGGAAACTCATCGTGAGTACTGGCCTCGAGGTAAGTCCCTGAGTAGCCGCGCAGAAAGGGAGGCATGCAACTCTTTCCCTGAGGTCTTAGTCGCTGTTCTGCTTTGTTTTATTTTATTTTTATTATTTTTTATTGTTTCTTTAAGATTTATTGATTGATTGATTGATTGCTATATTGCGTCTTCTTTTATGTGCTAGGGCTCTCTCCAGTTGCGGTAAGTGGGGGCCACTCTTCATCGCGGCGCGTAGACCTCTCACTATCGCGGCCTCTCTTGTCGCGGAGCACAGGCTCCAGAGGCACAGGCTCAGTAGTTGTGTCTCACGGGCCCAGTTGCTCCGCGGCATGTGGGATCCTCCCAGACCAGGGCTCAAACCCGTGTACCCTTCATGGGCAGGTAGATTCTCAACCACTGCGCCACCAGGGAAGCCCCTGTTCTGCTTTATTTTAAAGGAAGTACCCTTTTCAGTACTCGTAGGCCCTTCGGGTGCGCATCATTTTCCCTCCAAGATCAGTGAGTACCTCCAGACCCCTGTGGGCCTGCTGAGCAACATCGAGGCCCAAAGCTCGGTCCCTGGGAGGGCCTCTGTGTATGCCGAGTGATGGGCAACACACTGCTCGTTCCTTAAGGAGAGCTACATTTCCAGAGCACTGGAACAGCCTCAGGACCACATTTCTGGCCAGTGCGACGTGCCATGGAAGTGTTCGTCATGGCCCCCGTCTGAGCTGCCATGAGAAAACACTCTGCTTAGGATTCTTCGAGGACCTCGTACCTGAAGTCACTCTGCTCGAGGAGAAAGTCAGCATCCTACCATGCTGTGTCGCTAACGGGACACTCAGCGTGAGCAGTTGTCTCGAGGTAAGGCCCTGAATTGCCATGCAGAAGCGGAGGCGTGCAGCAGTTTCCAGAAGGCCATAGCCGTTGCTCTGCATTATTTTAACGTCAGTACGCTTTGCAGGATATCTAGGAGCCTCGCGTGGGCACCCTATTCCCTGCAAGAACACTGAGTACCCTCAGGCCCCCGTGGGCCTGCTAAGCCACATCCAGGCCCGTAGCCCTTCGGAGCCACTCTGTGTATGCCGAGTGTAGAGCAACAGACTGCACTCTTTCTTGGGACAGCTTGATTTCCTCAACACTCCCAGAGGTCGACGAACACCTTTCTAGCAGGTCCAACATTCCGTGCAAGTCTGACTCATTGCCCTAGTGTGAGCTGCACTGAGAAAAACACTCGGCTTCGCATTCCATCTGGGACCCCCTGTCTGAAGTCACCCTGCCTCCAGGAGAATGTCGGCTTGCGTTCCGACTGCCACTAAAGCCCAGTTCCTCGGGTAACACTGCAGGCTTTTGAAGAGCCACGGGCCCGGAGGCCTAGCTGGGGCTTTCCTTGGTTGAGGCAGTTCGCTATTTGCAGAACACCCTGCTTCGAGGAGTTGATTCAGGGAAGGAACCACTGGGTAACCTGTGTCTGTTTGGACTTGTAAGAAAGCACAGGGATGTATGCTGCGTGTGCCCGTGGAAATGGGGGCCTGATGGAACTAGCCTTGCTTTCCCATTTTGAAAGCTCCATTCATGCTGCCTTGAAGCTACTTGAAATTGACTGCTGTTGACAGGCCACTAGCCACTGTAGGCATGGCTCTGGGAAGAAAATGAGCATTTTCCAGGTAAGCAGGTTGCTTCGATGGCCGGGGTGGAGCTCATCCTGCCACGCTCTAGAGCTAAAGGGAAACTCAACGTGACTACTGGCCTCGAGGTAAGTCCCTGAGTAGCCGCGCAGAAAGGGAGGCATGCAGCTCTTTCCATGAGGTCTTAGTCGCTGTTCTGCTTTGTTGTATTTTATTTTTTTTATTTTTTATTGTTTTTTTAAGATTTATTGATTGATTGATTGATTGCTATGTTGGGTCTTCGATTCTGTGCTAGGGCTCTCTCCAGTGGCGGTAAGTGGGGGCCCCTCTTCATCGTGGTGCGTAGGCCTCTCACTATCGCGGCCTCTCTTGTTGCGGAGCCCAGGCTCCAGAGGCGCAGGCTCAGTAGTTGTGGCTCACGGGCCCAGTTGCTCCACGGCATGCGGGATCCTCCCAGACCAGGGCTAGAACCTGTGTCCCCTGCATTGGCAGGCAGATTCTCAACCACTGCACCACCAGGGAAGCCTCTGTTCTGCTTTATTTTTAAAGGAAGTACCCTTTTCAGTACTCGTAGGCCCCTCGGGTGTGCATCATTTTCCCTCCAGGATCAGTGAGTACCTCCAGACCCCTGTGGGCCTGCTGAGCAACATCGAGGCCCAAAGGTTGGTCCCTGGGAGGCCCTCTGTGTATGCCGAGTGATGGGCAACACACTGCTCGTTCCTTAAGGAGAGCTACATTTCCAGAGCACTGGAACAGCCTCAGGACCACATTTCTGGCCAGTGCGACGTGCCATGGAAGTGTTCGTCATGGCCCCCGTCTGAGCTGCCATGAGAAAACACTCTGCTTAGGCTTCTTCGAGGACCTCGTACCTGAAGTCACTCTGCTCAAGGAGAAAGTCAGCATCCTACCATGCTGTTTCGCTAACGGAAACTCAGCGTGAGCAGTTGTCTCGAGGTAAGGACCTGAATTGCCATGCAGAAGCGGAGGCGTGCAGCAGTTTCCAGGAGGCCAAGGCCGTTGCTCTGCATTATTTTAACGTCAGTACGCTTTGCAGGACATCGAGGAGCCTCGCGTGGGCCCCCTATTCCCTGCAAGAATACTGAGTACCCTCAGGCCCCCGTGGGCCTGCTAAGCCACATCCAGGCCCGTAGCCCTTCGGAGCCACTCTGTGTATGCCGAGTGTAGAGCAACAGACTGCACTCTTTCTTGGGACAGCTTGATTTCCTCAACACTCCCAGAGGTCGACGAACACCTTTCTAGCAGGTCCAACATTCCGTGCAAGTCTGACTCATTGCCCTAGTGTGAGCTGCACTGAGAAAAACACTCGGCTTCGCATTCCATCTGGGACCCCCTGTCTGAAGTCACCCTGCCTCCAGGAGAATGTCGGCTTGCGTTCCGACTGCCACTAAAGCCCAGTTCCTCGGGTAACACTGCAGCCTTTTAAAGAGCCACGGGCCCGGAGGCCTAGCTGGGGCTTTCCTTGGTTGAGGCAGTTCGCTATTTGCAGAACACCCTGCTTCGAGGAGTTGATTCAGGGAAGGAACCACTGGGTAACCTGTGTCTGTTTGGACTTGTTAGAAAGCACAGGGATGTATGCTGCGTGTGCCCGTGGAAATGGGGGCCTGATGGAACTAGCCTTGCTTTCCCATTTTGAAAGCTCCATTCATGCTGCCTTGAAGCTACTTGAAATTGACTGCTGTTGACAGGCCACTAGCCACTGTAGGCATAGCTCTGGGAAGAAAATGAGCATTCTCCAGGTAAGCAGGGTGTTTCGATGGCCGGGGTGGAGCTCATCCTGCCACGCTCTAGAGGTAAAGGGAAACTCAACATGACTACTGGCCTCGAGGTAAGTCCCTGAGTAGCCGCGCAGAAAGGGAGGCATGCAGCTCTATCCATGAGGTCTTAGTCGCTGTTCTGCTTTGTTTTATTTTATTTATTTTATTTTTTATTGTTTCTTTAAGATTTATTGATTGATTGATTGATTGCTATATTGCGTCTTCTTTTATGTGCTAGGGCTCTCTCCAGTTGCGGTAAGTGGGGGCCACTCTTCATCGCGGCGCGTAGACCTCTCACTATCGCGGCCTCTCTTGTCGCGGAGCACAGGCTCCAGAGGCACAGGCTCAGTAGTTGTGTCTCACGGGGCCAGTTGCTCCGCGGCATGTGGGATCCTCCCAGACCAGGGCTCAAACCCGTGTACCCTTCATGGGCAGGTAGATTCTCAACCACTGCGCCACCAGGGAAGCCCCTGTTCTGCTTTATTTTAAAGGAAGTACCCTTTTCAGTACTCGTAGGCCCTTCGGGTGCGCATCATTTTCCCTCCAAGATCAGTGAGTACCTCCAGACCCCTGTGGGCCTGCTGAGCAACATCGAGGCCCAAAGGTCGGTCCCTGCGAGGCCCTCTGTGTATGCCGAGTGATGGGCAACACACTGCTCGTTCCTTAAGGAGAGCTACATTTCCAGAGCACTGGAACAGCCTCAGGACCACATTTCTGGCCAGTGCGACGTGCCATGGAAGTGTTCCTCATGGCCCCCATCTGAGCTGCCATGAGAAAACACTGTGGTTAGGATTCTTCGAGGACCTCGTAGCTGAAGTCACTCTGCTCGAGGAGAAAGTCAGCATCCTACCATGCTGTGTCGATAACGGGACACTCAGCGTGAGCAGTTGTCTCGAGGTAAGGCCCTGAATTGCCATGCAGAAGCGGAGGCGTGCAGCAGTTTCCAGGAGGCCATAGCCGTTGCTCTGCATTATTTTAACGTCAGTACGCTTTGCAGGACATCTAGGAGCCTCGCGTGGGCACCCTATTCCCTGCAAGAACACTGAGTACCCTCAGGCCCCCATGGGCCTGCTAAGCCACATCCAGGCCCGTAGCCCTTCGGAGCCACTCTGTGTATGCCGAGTGTAGGGCAACAGACTGCACTCTTTCTTGGGACAGCTTGATTTCCTCAACACTCCCATAGGTCGACGAACACCTTTCTAGCAGGTCCAACATGCCGTGCAAGTCTGACTCATTGCCCTAGTGTGAGCTGCACTGAGAAAAACACTCGGCTTCGCATTCCATCTGGGACCCCCTGTCTGAAGTCACCCTGCCTCCAGGAGAATGTCGGCTTGCGTTCCGACTGCCACTAAAGCCCAGTTCCTCGGGTAACACTGCAGGCTTTTGAAGAGCCACGGGCCCGGAGTCCTAGCTGGGGCTTTCCTTGGTTGAGGCAGTTCGCTATTTGCAGAACACCCGGCTTCGAGGAGTTGAATCAGGGAAGGAACCACTGGGTAACCTGTGTCTGTTTGGACTTGTAAGAAAGCACAGGGATGTATGCTGCGTGTGCCCGTGGAAATGGGGGCCTGATGGAACTAGCCTTGCTTTCCCATTTTGAAAGCTCCATTCATGCTGCCTTGAAGCTACTTGAAATTGACTGCTGTTGACAGGCCACTAGCCACTGTAGGCATGGCTCTGGGAAGAAAATGAGCATTCTCCAGGTAAGCAGGGTGCTTCGATGGCCGGGGTGGAGCTCATCCTGCCACGCTCTAGAGCTAAAGGGAAACTCAACGTGACTACTGGCCTCGAGGTAAGTCCCTGAGTAGCCGCGCAGAAAGGGAGGCATGCAGCTCTTTCCATGAGGTCTTAGTCGCTGTTCTGCTTTGTTTTATTTTATTTATTTTATATTTTATTGTTTTTTTAAGATTTATTGATTGATTGATTGATTGCTATGTTGGGTCTTCGATTCTGTGCTAGGGCTCTCTCCAGTGGCGGTAAGTGGGGGCCCCTCTTCATCGTGGTGCGTAGGCCTCTCACTATCGCGGCCTCTCTTGTTGCGGAGCCCAGGCTCCAGAGGCGCAGGCTCAGTAGTTGTGGCTCACGGGCCCAGTTGCTCCACGGCATGCGGGATCCTCCCAGACCAGGGCTAGAACCTGTGTCCCCTGCATTGGCAGGCAGATTCTCAACCACTGCACCACCAGGGAAGCCTCTGTTCTGCTTTATTTTTAAAGGAAGTACCCTTTTCAGTACTCGTAGGCCCCTCGGGTGTGCATCATTTTCCCTCCAGGATCAGTGAGTACCTCCAGACCCCTGTGGGCCTGCTGAGCAACATCGAGGCCCAAAGGTTGGTCCCTGGGAGGCCCTCTGTGTATGCCGAGTGATGGGCAACACACTGCTCGTTCCTTAAGGAGAGCTACATTTCCAGAGCACTGGAACAGCCTCAGGACCACATTTCTGGCCAGTGCGACGTGCCATGGAAGTGTTCGTCATGGCCCCCGTCTGAGCTGCCATGAGAAAACACTCTGCTTAGGCTTCTTCGAGGACCTCGTACCTGAAGTCACTCTGCTCAAGGAGAAAGTCAGCATCCTACCATGCTGTTTCGCTAACGGAAACTCAGCGTGAGCAGTTGTCTCGAGGTAAGGACCTGAATTGCCATGCAGAAGCGGAGGCGTGCAGCAGTTTCCAGGAGGCCAAGGCCGTTGCTCTGCATTATTTTAACGTCAGTACGCTTTGCAGGACATCGAGGAGCCTCGCGTGGGCCCCCTATTCCCTGCAAGAATACTGAGTACCCTCAGGCCCCCGTGGGCCTGCTAAGCCACATCCAGGCCCGTAGCCCTTCGGAGCCACTCTGTGTATGCCGAGTGTAGAGCAACAGACTGCACTCTTTCTTGGGACAGCTTGATTTCCTCAACACTCCCAGAGGTCGACGAACACCTTTCTAGCAGGTCCAACATTCCGTGCAAGTCTGACTCATTGCCCTAGTGTGAGCTGCACTGAGAAAAACACTCGGCTTCGCATTCCATCTGGGACCCCCTGTCTGAAGTCACCCTGCCTCCAGGAGAATGTCGGCTTGCGTTCCGACTGCCACTAAAGCCCAGTTCCTCGGGTAACACTGCAGCCTTTTAAAGAGCCACGGGCCCGGAGGCCTAGCTGGGGCTTTCCTTGGTTGAGGCAGTTCGCTATTTGCAGAACACCCTGCTTCGAGGAGTTGATTCAGGGAAGGAACCACTGGGTAACCTGTGTCTGTTTGGACTTGTTAGAAAGCACAGGGATGTATGCTGCGTGTGCCCGTGGAAATGGGGGCCTGATGGAACTAGCCTTGCTTTCCCATTTTGAAAGCTCCATTCATGCTGCCTTGAAGCTACTTGAAATTGACTGCTGTTGACAGGCCACTAGCCACTGTAGGCATAGCTCTGGGAAGAAAATGAGCATTCTCCAGGTAAGCAGGGTGTTTCGATGGCCGGGGTGGAGCTCATCCTGCCACGCTCTAGAGGTAAAGGGAAACTCAACATGACTACTGGCCTCGAGGTAAGTCCCTGAGTAGCCGCGCAGAAAGGGAGGCATGCAGCTCTATCCATGAGGTCTTAGTCGCTGTTCTGCTTTGTTTTATTTTATTTATTTTATTTTTTATTGTTTCTTTAAGATTTATTGATTGATTGATTGATTGCTATATTGCGTCTTCTTTTATGTGCTAGGGCTCTCTCCAGTTGCGGTAAGTGGGGGCCACTCTTCATCGCGGCGCGTAGACCTCTCACTATCGCGGCCTCTCTTGTCGCGGAGCACAGGCTCCAGAGGCACAGGCTCAGTAGTTGTGTCTCACGGGGCCAGTTGCTCCGCGGCATGTGGGATCCTCCCAGACCAGGGCTCAAACCCGTGTACCCTTCATGGGCAGGTAGATTCTCAACCACTGCGCCACCAGGGAAGCCCCTGTTCTGCTTTATTTTAAAGGAAGTACCCTTTTCAGTACTCGTAGGCCCTTCGGGTGCGCATCATTTTCCCTCCAAGATCAGTGAGTACCTCCAGACCCCTGTGGGCCTGCTGAGCAACATCGAGGCCCAAAGGTCGGTCCCTGCGAGGCCCTCTGTGTATGCCGAGTGATGGGCAACACACTGCTCGTTCCTTAAGGAGAGCTACATTTCCAGAGCACTGGAACAGCCTCAGGACCACATTTCTGGCCAGTGCGACGTGCCATGGAAGTGTTCCTCATGGCCCCCATCTGAGCTGCCATGAGAAAACACTGTGGTTAGGATTCTTCGAGGACCTCGTAGCTGAAGTCACTCTGCTCGAGGAGAAAGTCAGCATCCTACCATGCTGTGTCGATAACGGGACACTCAGCGTGAGCAGTTGTCTCGAGGTAAGGCCCTGAATTGCCATGCAGAAGCGGAGGCGTGCAGCAGTTTCCAGGAGGCCATAGCCGTTGCTCTGCATTATTTTAACGTCAGTACGCTTTGCAGGACATCTAGGAGCCTCGCGTGGGCACCCTATTCCCTGCAAGAACACTGAGTACCCTCAGGCCCCCATGGGCCTGCTAAGCCACATCCAGGCCCGTAGCCCTTCGGAGCCACTCTGTGTATGCCGAGTGTAGGGCAACAGACTGCACTCTTTCTTGGGACAGCTTGATTTCCTCAACACTCCCATAGGTCGACGAACACCTTTCTAGCAGGTCCAACATGCCGTGCAAGTCTGACTCATTGCCCTAGTGTGAGCTGCACTGAGAAAAACACTCGGCTTCGCATTCCATCTGGGACCCCCTGTCTGAAGTCACCCTGCCTCCAGGAGAATGTCGGCTTGCGTTCCGACTGCCACTAAAGCCCAGTTCCTCGGGTAACACTGCAGGCTTTTGAAGAGCCACGGGCCCGGAGTCCTAGCTGGGGCTTTCCTTGGTTGAGGCAGTTCGCTATTTGCAGAACACCCGGCTTCGAGGAGTTGAATCAGGGAAGGAACCACTGGGTAACCTGTGTCTGTTTGGACTTGTAAGAAAGCACAGGGATGTATGCTGCGTGTGCCCGTGGAAATGGGGGCCTGATGGAACTAGCCTTGCTTTCCCATTTTGAAAGCTCCATTCATGCTGCCTTGAAGCTACTTGAAATTGACTGCTGTTGACAGGCCACTAGCCACTGTAGGCATGGCTCTGGGAAGAAAATGAGCATTCTCCAGGTAAGCAGGGTGCTTCGATGGCCGGGGTGGAGCTCATCCTGCCACGCTCTAGAGGTAAAGGGAAACTCAACATGACTACTGGCCTCGAGGTAAGTCCCTGAGTAGCCACGCAGAAAGGGAGGCATGCAGCTCTTTCCATGAGGTCTTAGTCGCTGTTCTGCTTTGTTTTATTTTATTTATTTTATATTTTATTGTTTTTTTAAGATTTATTGATTGATTGATTGATTGCTATGTTGGGTCTTCGTTTCTGTGCTAGGGCTCTCTCCAGTGGCGGTAAGTGGGGGCCCCTCTTCATCGTGGTGCGTAGGCCTCTCACTATCGCGGCCTCTCTTGTCGCGGAGCACAGGCTCCAGAGGCGCAGGCTCAGTAGTTGTGGCTCACGGGCCCAGTTGCTCCGCGGCATGCGGGATCCTCCCAGACCAGGGCTAGAACCCGTGTCCCCTGCATTGGCAGGCAGATTCTCAACCACTGCACCACCAGGGAAGCCTCTGTTCTGCTTTACTTTTAAAGGAAGTACCCTTTTCAGTACTCGTAGGCCCCTCGGGTGTGCATCATTTTCCCTCCAAGATCAGTGAGTACCTCCAGACCCCTGTGGGCCTGCTGAGCAACATCGAGGCCCAAAGGTTGGTCCCTGGGAGGCCCTCTGTGTATGCCGAGTGATGGGCAACACACTGCTCGTTCCTTAAGGAGAGCTACATTTCCAGAGCACTGGAACAGCCTCAGGACCACATTTCTGGCCAGTGCGACGTGCCATGGAAGTGTTCGTCATGGCCCCCGTCTGAGCTGCCATGAGAAAACACTCTGCTTAGGATTCTTCGAGGACCTCGTACCTGAAGTCACTCTGCTCGAGGAGAAAGTCAGCATCCTACCATGCTGTGTCGCTAACGGGACACTCAGCGTGAGCAGTTGTCTCGAGGTAAGGCCCTGAATTGCCATGCAGAAGCGGAGGCGTGCAGCAGTTTCCAGGAGGCCATAGCCGTTACTCTGCATTATTTTAACGTCAGTACGCTTTGCAGGACATCTAGGAGCCTCGCGTGGGCACCCTACTCCCTGCAAGAACACTGAGTACCCTCAGGCCCCCATGGGCCTGCTAAGCCACATCCAGGCCCGTAGCCCTTCGGAGCCACTCTGTGTATGCTGAGTGTAGGGCAACAGACTGCACTCTTTCTTGGGACAGCTTGATTTCCTCAACACTCCCATAGGTCGACGAACACCTTTCTAGCAGGTCCATCATGCCGTGCAAGTCTGACTCATTGGCCTAGTCTGAGCTGCACTGAGAAAAACACTCGGCTTCGCATTCCATCTGGGACCCCCTGTCTGAAGTCACCCTGCCTCCAGGAGAATGTCGGCTTGCGTTCCGACTGCCACTAAAGCCCAGTTCCTCGTGTAACACTGCAGGCTTTTGAAGAGCCATGACCCGGAGGCCTTCCTGGGGCATTCCTTGGTTGAGGCAGTTTGCTAGATGCAGAACACCCGGCTTCGAGGAGTTGATTCAGGGAAGGAACCACTGGGTAACCTGTGTCTGTTTGGACTTGTTAGAAAGCTCAGGGATGTATGCTGCATGTGCCTGTGGAAATGGGGGCCTGATGGAACTAGCCTTGCTTTCCCATTCTGAAAGCTCCATTCATGCTGCCTTGAAGCTACTTGAAATTGACTGCTGTTGACAGGCCACTAGCCACTGTAGGCATGGCTCTGGGAAGAAAATGAATTTTCTCAAGCTAAGCCGGGTGCTTCGATGGCCGGGGTGGAACTCATCCTGCCACGCTCTAGAGCTAAAGGGAAACTCATCGTGAGTACTGGCCTCGAGGTAAGTCCCTGAGTAGCCGCGCAGAAAGGGAGGCATGCAACTCTTTCCCTGAGGTCTTAGTCGCTGTTCTGCTTTGTTTTATTTTATTTTTATTATTTTTTATTGTTTCTTTAAGATTTATTGATTGATTGATTGATTGCTATATTGCGTCTTCTTTTATGTGCTAGGGCTCTCTCCAGTTGCGGTAAGTGGGGGCCACTCTTCATCGCGGCGCGTAGACCTCTCACTATCGCGGCCTCTCTTGTCGCGGAGCACAGGCTCCAGAGGCACAGGCTCAGTAGTTGTGTCTCACGGGCCCAGTTGCTCCGCGGCATGTGGGATCCTCCCAGACCAGGGCTCAAACCCGTGTACCCTTCATGGGCAGGTAGATTCTCAACCACTGCGCCACCAGGGAAGCCCCTGTTCTGCTTTATTTTAAAGGAAGTACCCTTTTCAGTACTCGTAGGCCCTTCGGGTGCGCATCATTTTCCCTCCAAGATCAGTGAGTACCTCCAGACCCCTGTGGGCCTGCTGAGCAACATCGAGGCCCAAAGCTCGGTCCCTGGGAGGGCCTCTGTGTATGCCGAGTGATGGGCAACACACTGCTCGTTCCTTAAGGAGAGCTACATTTCCAGAGCACTGGAACAGCCTCAGGACCACATTTCTGGCCAGTGCGACGTGCCATGGAAGTGTTCGTCATGGCCCCCGTCTGAGCTGCCATGAGAAAACACTCTGCTTAGGATTCTTCGAGGACCTCGTACCTGAAGTCACTCTGCTCGAGGAGAAAGTCAGCATCCTACCATGCTGTGTCGCTAACGGGACACTCAGCGTGAGCAGTTGTCTCGAGGTAAGGCCCTGAATTGCCATGCAGAAGCGGAGGCGTGCAGCAGTTTCCAGAAGGCCATAGCCGTTGCTCTGCATTATTTTAACGTCAGTACGCTTTGCAGGATATCTAGGAGCCTCGCGTGGGCACCCTATTCCCTGCAAGAACACTGAGTACCCTCAGGCCCCCGTGGGCCTGCTAAGCCACATCCAGGCCCGTAGCCCTTCGGAGCCACTCTGTGTATGCCGAGTGTAGAGCAACAGACTGCACTCTTTCTTGGGACAGCTTGATTTCCTCAACACTCCCAGAGGTCGACGAACACCTTTCTAGCAGGTCCAACATTCCGTGCAAGTCTGACTCATTGCCCTAGTGTGAGCTGCACTGAGAAAAACACTCGGCTTCGCATTCCATCTGGGACCCCCTGTCTGAAGTCACCCTGCCTCCAGGAGAATGTCGGCTTGCGTTCCGACTGCCACTAAAGCCCAGTTCCTCGGGTAACACTGCAGGCTTTTGAAGAGCCACGGGCCCGGAGGCCTAGCTGGGGCTTTCCTTGGTTGAGGCAGTTCGCTATTTGCAGAACACCCTGCTTCGAGGAGTTGATTCAGGGAAGGAACCACTGGGTAACCTGTGTCTGTTTGGACTTGTAAGAAAGCACAGGGATGTATGCTGCGTGTGCCCGTGGAAATGGGGGCCTGATGGAACTAGCCTTGCTTTCCCATTTTGAAAGCTCCATTCATGCTGCCTTGAAGCTACTTGAAATTGACTGCTGTTGACAGGCCACTAGCCACTGTAGGCATGGCTCTGGGAAGAAAATGAGCATTTTCCAGGTAAGCAGGTTGCTTCGATGGCCGGGGTGGAGCTCATCCTGCCACGCTCTAGAGCTAAAGGGAAACTCAACGTGACTACTGGCCTCGAGGTAAGTCCCTGAGTAGCCGCGCAGAAAGGGAGGCATGCAGCTCTTTCCATGAGGTCTTAGTCGCTGTTCTGCTTTGTTGTATTTTATTTTTTTTATTTTTTATTGTTTTTTTAAGATTTATTGATTGATTGATTGATTGCTATGTTGGGTCTTCGATTCTGTGCTAGGGCTCTCTCCAGTGGCGGTAAGTGGGGGCCCCTCTTCATCGTGGTGCGTAGGCCTCTCACTATCGCGGCCTCTCTTGTTGCGGAGCCCAGGCTCCAGAGGCGCAGGCTCAGTAGTTGTGGCTCACGGGCCCAGTTGCTCCACGGCATGCGGGATCCTCCCAGACCAGGGCTAGAACCTGTGTCCCCTGCATTGGCAGGCAGATTCTCAACCACTGCACCACCAGGGAAGCCTCTGTTCTGCTTTATTTTTAAAGGAAGTACCCTTTTCAGTACTCGTAGGCCCCTCGGGTGTGCATCATTTTCCCTCCAGGATCAGTGAGTACCTCCAGACCCCTGTGGGCCTGCTGAGCAACATCGAGGCCCAAAGGTTGGTCCCTGGGAGGCCCTCTGTGTATGCCGAGTGATGGGCAACACACTGCTCGTTCCTTAAGGAGAGCTACATTTCCAGAGCACTGGAACAGCCTCAGGACCACATTTCTGGCCAGTGCGACGTGCCATGGAAGTGTTCGTCATGGCCCCCGTCTGAGCTGCCATGAGAAAACACTCTGCTTAGGCTTCTTCGAGGACCTCGTACCTGAAGTCACTCTGCTCAAGGAGAAAGTCAGCATCCTACCATGCTGTTTCGCTAACGGAAAGTCAGCGTGAGCAGTTGTCTCGAGGTAAGGACCTGAATTGCCATGCAGAAGCGGAGGCGTGCAGCAGTTTCCAGGAGGCCAAGGCCGTTGCTCTGCATTATTTTAACGTCAGTACGCTTTGCAGGACATCGAGGAGCCTCGCGTGGGCCCCCTATTCCCTGCAAGAATACTGAGTACCCTCAGGCCCCCGTGGGCCTGCTAAGCCACATCCAGGCCCGTAGCCCTTCGGAGCCACTCTGTGTATGCCGAGTGTAGAGCAACAGACTGCACTCTTTCTTGGGACAGCTTGATTTCCTCAACACTCCCAGAGGTCGACGAACACCTTTCTAGCAGGTCCAACATTCCGTGCAAGTCTGACTCATTGCCCTAGTGTGAGCTGCACTGAGAAAAACACTCGGCTTCGCATTCCATCTGGGACCCCCTGTCTGAAGTCACCCTGCCTCCAGGAGAATGTCGGCTTGCGTTCCGACTGCCACTAAAGCCCAGTTCCTCGGGTAACACTGCAGCCTTTTAAAGAGCCACGGGCCCGGAGGCCTAGCTGGGGCTTTCCTTGGTTGAGGCAGTTCGCTATTTGCAGAACACCCTGCTTCGAGGAGTTGATTCAGGGAAGGAACCACTGGGTAACCTGTGTCTGTTTGGACTTGTTAGAAAGCACAGGGATGTATGCTGCGTGTGCCCGTGGAAATGGGGGCCTGATGGAACTAGCCTTGCTTTCCCATTTTGAAAGCTCCATTCATGCTGCCTTGAAGCTACTTGAAATTGACTGCTGTTGACAGGCCACTAGCCACTGTAGGCATAGCTCTGGGAAGAAAATGAGCATTCTCCAGGTAAGCAGGGTGTTTCGATGGCCGGGGTGGAGCTCATCCTGCCACGCTCTAGAGGTAAAGGGAAACTCAACATGACTACTGGCCTCGAGGTAAGTCCCTGAGTAGCCGCGCAGAAAGGGAGGCATGCAGCTCTATCCATGAGGTCTTAGTCGCTGTTCTGCTTTGTTTTATTTTATTTATTTTATTTTTTATTGTTTCTTTAAGATTGATTGATTGATTGATTGATTGCTATATTGGGTCTTCGTTTCTGTGCTAGGGCTCTCTCCAGTTGCGGTAAGTGGGGGCCCCTCTTCATCGTGGTGCGTAGGCCTCTCACTATCGCGGCCTCTCTTGTCGCGGAGCCCAGGCTCCAGAGGCGCAGGCTCAGTAGTTGTGGCTCACGGGCCCAGTTGCTCCGCGGCATGCGGGATCCTCCCAGACCAGGGCTAGAACCCATGTCCCCTGCATTGGCAGGCAGATTCTCAACCACTGCACCACCAGGGAAGCCTCTGTTCTGCTTTATTTTTAAAGGAAGTACCCTTTTCAGTACTCGTAGGCCCCTCGGGTGTGCATCATTTTCCCTCCAAGATCAGTGAGTACCTCCAGACCCCTGTGGGCCTGCTGAGCAACATCGAGGCTCAAAAGTTGGTCCCTGGGAGGCCCTCTGTGTATGCCAAGTGATGGGCAACACACTGCTCGTTCCTTAAGGAGAGCTACATTTCCAGAGCACTGGAACAGCCTCAGGACCACATTTCTGGCCAGTGCGACGTGCCATGGAAGTGTTCGTCATGGCCCCCGTCTGAGCTGCCATGAGAAAACACTCTGCTTAGGATTCTTCGAGGACCTCGTACCTGAAGTCACTCTGCTCTAGGAGAAAGTCAGCATCCTACCATGCTGTGTCGCTAACGGGACACTCAGCGTGAGCAGTTGTCTCGAGGTAAGGACCTGAATTGCCATGCAGAAGCGGAGGCGTGCAGCAGTTTCCAGGAGGCCATAGCCGTTGCTCTGCATTATTTTAACGTCAGTACGCTTTGCAGGACATCTAGGAGCCTCGCGTGGGCACCCTATTCCCTGCAAGAACATTGAGTACCCTCAGGCCCCCGTGGGCCTGCTAAGCCACATCCAGGCCCGTAGCCCTTCGGAGCCACTCTGTGTATGCCGAGTGTAGAGCAACAGACTGCACTCTTTCTTGGGACAGCTTGAATTCCTCAACACTCCCACAGGTCGACGAACACCTTTCTAGCAGGTCCAACATGCCATGCAAGTCTGACTCATTGCCCTAGTGTGAGCTGCACTGAGAAAAACACTCGGCTTTGCATTCCATCTGGGACCCCCTGTCTGAAGTCACCCTGCCTCCAGGAGAATGTCGGCTTGCGTTCCGACTGCCACTAAAGCCCAGTTCCTCGGGTAACACTGCAGGCTTTTGAAGAGCCACGGGCCCGGAGTCCTAGCTGGGGCTTTCCTTGGTTGAGGCAGTTCGCTATTTGCAGAACACCGTGCTTCGAGGAGTTGAATCAGGGAAGGAACCACTGGGTAACCTGTGTCTGTTTGGACTTGTAAGAAAGCACAGGGATGTATGCTGCGTGTGCCCGTGGAAATGGGGGCCTGATGGAACTAGCCTTGCTTTCCCATTTTGAAAGCTCCATTCATGCTGCCTTGAAGCTACTTGAAATTGACTGCTGTTGACAGGCCACTAGCCACTGTAGGCATGGCTCTGGGAAGAAAATGAGCATTCTCCAGGTAAGCAGGGTGCTTCGATGGCCGGGGTGGAGCTCATCCTGCCACGCTCTAGAGGTAAAGGGAAACTCAACATGACTACTGGCCTCGAGGTAAGTCCCTGAGTAGCCGCGCAGAAAGGGAGGCATGCAGCTCTTTCCATGAGGTCTTAGTCGCTGTTCTGCTTTGTTTTATTTTATTTATTTTATATTTTATTGTTTTTTTAAGATTTATTGATTGATTGATTGATTGCTATGTTGGGTCTTCGTTTCTGTGCTAGGGCTCTCTCCAGTGGCGGTAAGTGGGGGCCCCTCTTCATCGTGGTGCGTAGGCCTCTCACTATCGCGGCCTCTCTTGTCGCGGAGCACAGGCTCCAGAGGCGCAGGCTCAGTAGTTGTGGCTCACGGGCCCAGTTGCTCCGCGGCATGCGGGATCCTCCCAGACCAGGGCTAGAACCCGTGTCCCCTGCATTGGCAGGCAGATTCTCAACCACTGCACCACCAGGGAAGCCTCTGTTCTGCTTTACTTTTAAAGGAAGTACCCTTTTCAGTACTCGTAGGCCCCTCGGGTGTGCATCATTTTCCCTCCAAGATCAGTGAGTACCTCCAGACCCCTGTGGGCCTGCTGAGCAACATCGAGGCCCAAAGGTTGGTCCCTGGGAGGCCCTCTGTGTATGCCGAGTGATGGGCAACACACTGCTCGTTCCTTAAGGAGAGCTACATTTCCAGAGCACTGGAACAGCCTCAGGACCACATTTCTGGCCAGTGCGACGTGCCATGGAAGTGTTCGTCATGGCCCCCGTCTGAGCTGCCATGAGAAAACACTCTGCTTAGGATTCTTCGAGGACCTCGTACCTGAAGTCACTCTGCTCGAGGAGAAAGTCAGCATCCTACCATGCTGTGTCGCTAACGGGACACTCAGCGTGAGCAGTTGTCTCGAGGTAAGGCCCTGAATTGCCATGCAGAAGCGGAGGCGTGCAGCAGTTTCCAGGAGGCCATAGCCGTTACTCTGCATTATTTTAACGTCAGTACGCTTTGCAGGACATCTAGGAGCCTCGCGTGGGCACCCTACTCCCTGCAAGAACACTGAGTACCCTCAGGCCCCCATGGGCCTGCTAAGCCACATCCAGGCCCGTAGCCCTTCGGAGCCACTCTGTGTATGCTGAGTGTAGGGCAACAGACTGCACTCTTTCTTGGGACAGCTTGATTTCCTCAACACTCCCATAGGTCGACGAACACCTTTCTAGCAGGTCCATCATGCCGTGCAAGTCTGACTCATTGGCCTAGTCTGAGCTGCACTGAGAAAAACACTCGGCTTCGCATTCCATCTGGGACCCCCTGTCTGAAGTCACCCTGCCTCCAGGAGAATGTCGGCTTGCGTTCCGACTGCCACTAAAGCCCAGTTCCTCGTGTAACACTGCAGGCTTTTGAAGAGCCATGACCCGGAGGCCTTCCTGGGGCATTCCTTGGTTGAGGCAGTTTGCTAGATGCAGAACACCCGGCTTCGAGGAGTTGATTCAGGGAAGGAACCACTGGGTAACCTGTGTCTGTTTGGACTTGTTAGAAAGCTCAGGGATGTATGCTGCATGTGCCTGTGGAAATGGGGGCCTGATGGAACTAGCCTTGCTTTCCCATTCTGAAAGCTCCATTCATGCTGCCTTGAAGCTACTTGAAATTGACTGCTGTTGACAGGCCACTAGCCACTGTAGGCATGGCTCTGGGAAGAAAATGAATTTTCTCAAGCTAAGCCGGGTGCTTCGATGGCCGGGGTGGAACTCATCCTGCCACGCTCTAGAGCTAAAGGGAAACTCATCGTGAGTACTGGCCTCGAGGTAAGTCCCTGAGTAGCCGCGCAGAAAGGGAGGCATGCAACTCTTTCCCTGAGGTCTTAGTCGCTGTTCTGCTTTGTTTTATTTTATTTTTATTATTTTTTATTGTTTCTTTAAGATTTATTGATTGATTGATTGATTGCTATATTGCGTCTTCTTTTATGTGCTAGGGCTCTCTCCAGTTGCGGTAAGTGGGGGCCACTCTTCATCGCGGCGCGTAGACCTCTCACTATCGCGGCCTCTCTTGTCGCGGAGCACAGGCTCCAGAGGCACAGGCTCAGTAGTTGTGTCTCACGGGCCCAGTTGCTCCGCGGCATGTGGGATCCTCCCAGACCAGGGCTCAAACCCGTGTACCCTTCATGGGCAGGTAGATTCTCAACCACTGCGCCACCAGGGAAGCCCCTGTTCTGCTTTATTTTAAAGGAAGTACCCTTTTCAGTACTCGTAGGCCCTTCGGGTGCGCATCATTTTCCCTCCAAGATCAGTGAGTACCTCCAGACCCCTGTGGGCCTGCTGAGCAACATCGAGGCCCAAAGCTCGGTCCCTGGGAGGGCCTCTGTGTATGCCGAGTGATGGGCAACACACTGCTCGTTCCTTAAGGAGAGCTACATTTCCAGAGCACTGGAACAGCCTCAGGACCACATTTCTGGCCAGTGCGACGTGCCATGGAAGTGTTCGTCATGGCCCCCGTCTGAGCTGCCATGAGAAAACACTCTGCTTAGGATTCTTCGAGGACCTCGTACCTGAAGTCACTCTGCTCGAGGAGAAAGTCAGCATCCTACCATGCTGTGTCGCTAACGGGACACTCAGCGTGAGCAGTTGTCTCGAGGTAAGGCCCTGAATTGCCATGCAGAAGCGGAGGCGTGCAGCAGTTTCCAGAAGGCCATAGCCGTTGCTCTGCATTATTTTAACGTCAGTACGCTTTGCAGGATATCTAGGAGCCTCGCGTGGGCACCCTATTCCCTGCAAGAACACTGAGTACCCTCAGGCCCCCGTGGGCCTGCTAAGCCACATCCAGGCCCGTAGCCCTTCGGAGCCACTCTGTGTATGCCGAGTGTAGAGCAACAGACTGCACTCTTTCTTGGGACAGCTTGATTTCCTCAACACTCCCAGAGGTCGACGAACACCTTTCTAGCAGGTCCAACATTCCGTGCAAGTCTGACTCATTGCCCTAGTGTGAGCTGCACTGAGAAAAACACTCGGCTTCGCATTCCATCTGGGACCCCCTGTCTGAAGTCACCCTGCCTCCAGGAGAATGTCGGCTTGCGTTCCGACTGCCACTAAAGCCCAGTTCCTCGGGTAACACTGCAGGCTTTTGAAGAGCCACGGGCCCGGAGGCCTAGCTGGGGCTTTCCTTGGTTGAGGCAGTTCGCTATTTGCAGAACACCCTGCTTCGAGGAGTTGATTCAGGGAAGGAACCACTGGGTAACCTGTGTCTGTTTGGACTTGTAAGAAAGCACAGGGATGTATGCTGCGTGTGCCCGTGGAAATGGGGGCCTGATGGAACTAGCCTTGCTTTCCCATTTTGAAAGCTCCATTCATGCTGCCTTGAAGCTACTTGAAATTGACTGCTGTTGACAGGCCACTAGCCACTGTAGGCATGGCTCTGGGAAGAAAATGAGCATTTTCCAGGTAAGCAGGTTGCTTCGATGGCCGGGGTGGAGCTCATCCTGCCACGCTCTAGAGCTAAAGGGAAACTCAACGTGACTACTGGCCTCGAGGTAAGTCCCTGAGTAGCCGCGCAGAAAGGGAGGCATGCAGCTCTTTCCATGAGGTCTTAGTCGCTGTTCTGCTTTGTTGTATTTTATTTTTTTTATTTTTTATTGTTTTTTTAAGATTTATTGATTGATTGATTGATTGCTATGTTGGGTCTTCGATTCTGTGCTAGGGCTCTCTCCAGTGGCGGTAAGTGGGGGCCCCTCTTCATCGTGGTGCGTAGGCCTCTCACTATCGCGGCCTCTCTTGTTGCGGAGCCCAGGCTCCAGAGGCGCAGGCTCAGTAGTTGTGGCTCACGGGCCCAGTTGCTCCACGGCATGCGGGATCCTCCCAGACCAGGGCTAGAACCTGTGTCCCCTGCATTGGCAGGCAGATTCTCAACCACTGCACCACCAGGGAAGCCTCTGTTCTGCTTTATTTTTAAAGGAAGTACCCTTTTCAGTACTCGTAGGCCCCTCGGGTGTGCATCATTTTCCCTCCAGGATCAGTGAGTACCTCCAGACCCCTGTGGGCCTGCTGAGCAACATCGAGGCCCAAAGGTTGGTCCCTGGGAGGCCCTCTGTGTATGCCGAGTGATGGGCAACACACTGCTCGTTCCTTAAGGAGAGCTACATTTCCAGAGCACTGGAACAGCCTCAGGACCACATTTCTGGCCAGTGCGACGTGCCATGGAAGTGTTCGTCATGGCCCCCGTCTGAGCTGCCATGAGAAAACACTCTGCTTAGGCTTCTTCGAGGACCTCGTACCTGAAGTCACTCTGCTCAAGGAGAAAGTCAGCATCCTACCATGCTGTTTCGCTAACGGAAACTCAGCGTGAGCAGTTGTCTCGAGGTAAGGACCTGAATTGCCATGCAGAAGCGGAGGCGTGCAGCAGTTTCCAGGAGGCCAAGGCCGTTGCTCTGCATTATTTTAACGTCAGTACGCTTTGCAGGACATCGAGGAGCCTCGCGTGGGCCCCCTATTCCCTGCAAGAATACTGAGTACCCTCAGGCCCCCGTGGGCCTGCTAAGCCACATCCAGGCCCGTAGCCCTTCGGAGCCACTCTGTGTATGCCGAGTGTAGAGCAACAGACTGCACTCTTTCTTGGGACAGCTTGATTTCCTCAACACTCCCAGAGGTCGACGAACACCTTTCTAGCAGGTCCAACATTCCGTGCAAGTCTGACTCATTGCCCTAGTGTGAGCTGCACTGAGAAAAACACTCGGCTTCGCATTCCATCTGGGACCCCCTGTCTGAAGTCACCCTGCCTCCAGGAGAATGTCGGCTTGCGTTCCGACTGCCACTAAAGCCCAGTTCCTCGGGTAACACTGCAGCCTTTTAAAGAGCCACGGGCCCGGAGGCCTAGCTGGGGCTTTCCTTGGTTGAGGCAGTTCGCTATTTGCAGAACACCCTGCTTCGAGGAGTTGATTCAGGGAAGGAACCACTGGGTAACCTGTGTCTGTTTGGACTTGTTAGAAAGCACAGGGATGTATGCTGCGTGTGCCCGTGGAAATGGGGGCCTGATGGAACTAGCCTTGCTTTCCCATTTTGAAAGCTCCATTCATGCTGCCTTGAAGCTACTTGAAATTGACTGCTGTTGACAGGCCACTAGCCACTGTAGGCATAGCTCTGGGAAGAAAATGAGCATTCTCCAGGTAAGCAGGGTGTTTCGATGGCCGGGGTGGAGCTCATCCTGCCACGCTCTAGAGGTAAAGGGAAACTCAACATGACTACTGGCCTCGAGGTAAGTCCCTGAGTAGCCGCGCAGAAAGGGAGGCATGCAGCTCTATCCATGAGGTCTTAGTCGCTGTTCTGCTTTGTTTTATTTTATTTATTTTATTTTTTATTGTTTCTTTAAGATTGATTGATTGATTGATTGATTGCTATATTGGGTCTTCGTTTCTGTGCTAGGGCTCTCTCCAGTTGCGGTAAGTGGGGGCCCCTCTTCATCGTGGTGCGTAGGCCTCTCACTATCGCGGCCTCTCTTGTCGCGGAGCCCAGGCTCCAGAGGCGCAGGCTCAGTAGTTGTGGCTCACGGGCCCAGTTGCTCCGCGGCATGCGGGATCCTCCCAGACCAGGGCTAGAACCCATGTCCCCTGCATTGGCAGGCAGATTCTCAACCACTGCACCACCAGGGAAGCCTCTGTTCTGCTTTATTTTTAAAGGAAGTACCCTTTTCAGTACTCGTAGGCCCCTCGGGTGTGCATCATTTTCCCTCCAAGATCAGTGAGTACCTCCAGACCCCTGTGGGCCTGCTGAGCAACATCGAGGCTCAAAAGTTGGTCCCTGGGAGGCCCTCTGTGTATGCCAAGTGATGGGCAACACACTGCTCGTTCCTTAAGGAGAGCTACATTTCCAGAGCACTGGAACAGCCTCAGGACCACATTTCTGGCCAGTGCGACGTGCCATGGAAGTGTTCGTCATGGCCCCCGTCTGAGCTGCCATGAGAAAACACTCTGCTTAGGATTCTTCGAGGACCTCGTACCTGAAGTCACTCTGCTCTAGGAGAAAGTCAGCATCCTACCATGCTGTGTCGCTAACGGGACACTCAGCGTGAGCAGTTGTCTCGAGGTAAGGACCTGAATTGCCATGCAGAAGCGGAGGCGTGCAGCAGTTTCCAGGAGGCCATAGCCGTTGCTCTGCATTATTTTAACGTCAGTACGCTTTGCAGGACATCTAGGAGCCTCGCGTGGGCACCCTATTCCCTGCAAGAACATTGAGTACCCTCAGGCCCCCGTGGGCCTGCTAAGCCACATCCAGGCCCGTAGCCCTTCGGAGCCACTCTGTGTATGCCGAGTGTAGAGCAACAGACTGCACTCTTTCTTGGGACAGCTTGAATTCCTCAACACTCCCACAGGTCGACGAACACCTTTCTAGCAGGTCCAACATGCCATGCAAGTCTGACTCATTGCCCTAGTGTGAGCTGCACTGAGAAAAACACTCGGCTTTGCATTCCATCTGGGACCCCCTGTCTGAAGTCACCCTGCCTCCAGGAGAATGTCGGCTTGCGTTCCGACTGCCACTAAAGCCCAGTTCCTCGGGTAACACTGCAGGCTTTTGAAGAGCCACGGGCCCGGAGTCCTAGCTGGGGCTTTCCTTGGTTGAGGCAGTTCGCTATTTGCAGAACACCGTGCTTCGAGGAGTTGAATCAGGGAAGGAACCACTGGGTAACCTGTGTCTGTTTGGACTTGTAAGAAAGCACAGGGATGTATGCTGCGTGTGCCCGTGGAAATGGGGGCCTGATGGAACTAGCCTTGCTTTCCCATTTTGAAAGCTCCATTCATGCTGCCTTGAAGCTACTTGAAATTGACTGCTGTTGACAGGCCACTAGCCACTGTAGGCATGGCTCTGGGAAGAAAATGAGCATTCTCCAGGTAAGCAGGGTGCTTCGATGGCCGGGGTGGAGCTCATCCTGCCACGCTCTAGAGGTAAAGGGAAACTCAACATGACTACTGGCCTCGAGGTAAGTCCCTGAGTAGCCGCGCAGAAAGGGAGGCATGCAGCTCTTTCCATGAGGTCTTAGTCGCTGTTCTGCTTTGTTTTATTTTATTTATTTTATATTTTATTGTTTTTTTAAGATTTATTGATTGATTGATTGATTGCTATGTTGGGTCTTCGTTTCTGTGCTAGGGCTCTCTCCAGTGGCGGTAAGTGGGGGCCCCTCTTCATCGTGGTGCGTAGGCCTCTCACTATCGCGGCCTCTCTTGTCGCGGAGCACAGGCTCCAGAGGCGCAGGCTCAGTAGTTGTGGCTCACGGGCCCAGTTGCTCCGCGGCATGCGGGATCCTCCCAGACCAGGGCTAGAACCCGTGTCCCCTGCATTGGCAGGCAGATTCTCAACCACTGCACCACCAGGGAAGCCTCTGTTCTGCTTTACTTTTAAAGGAAGTACCCTTTTCAGTACTCGTAGGCCCCTCGGGTGTGCATCATTTTCCCTCCAAGATCAGTGAGTACCTCCAGACCCCTGTGGGCCTGCTGAGCAACATCGAGGCCCAAAGGTTGGTCCCTGGGAGGCCCTCTGTGTATGCCGAGTGATGGGCAACACACTGCTCGTTCCTTAAGGAGAGCTACATTTCCAGAGCACTGGAACAGCCTCAGGACCACATTTCTGGCCAGTGCGACGTGCCATGGAAGTGTTCGTCATGGCCCCCGTCTGAGCTGCCATGAGAAAACACTCTGCTTAGGATTCTTCGAGGACCTCGTACCTGAAGTCACTCTGCTCAAGGAGAAAGTCAGCATCCTACCATGCTGTGTCGCTAACGGGACACTCAGCGTGAGCAGTTGTCTCGAGGTAAGGCCCTGAATTGCCATGCAGAAGCGGAGGCGTGCAGCAGTTTCCAGGAGGCCATAGCCGTTACTCTGCATTATTTTAACGTCAGTACGCTTTGCAGGACATCTAGGAGCCTCGCGTGGGCACCCTACTCCCTGCAAGAACACTGAGTACCCTCAGGCCCCCATGGGCCTGCTAAGCCACATCCAGGCCCGTAGCCCTTCGGAGCCACTCTGTGTATGCTGAGTGTAGGGCAACAGACTGCACTCTTTCTTGGGACAGCTTGATTTCCTCACCACTCCCATAGGTCGACGAACACCTTTCTAGCAGGTCCATCATGCCGTGCAAGTCTGACTCATTGGCCTAGTCTGAGCTGCACTGAGAAAAACACTCGGCTTCGCATTCCATCTGGGACCCCCTGTCTGAAGTCACCCTGCCTCCAGGAGAATGTCGGCTTGCGTTCCGACTGCCACTAAAGCCCAGTTCCTCGTGTAACACTGCAGGCTTTTGAAGAGCCATGACCCGGAGGCCTTCCTGGGGCATTCCTTGGTTGAGGCAGTTTGCTAGATGCAGAACACCCGGCTTCGAGGAGTTGATTCAGGGAAGGAACCACTGGGTAACCTGTGTCTGTTTGGACTTGTTAGAAAGCTCAGGGATGTATGCTGCATGTGCCTGTGGAAATGGGGGCCTGATGGAACTAGCCTTGCTTTCCCATTCTGAAAGCTCCATTCATGCTGCCTTGAAGCTACTTGAAATTGACTGCTGTTGACAGGCCACTAGCCACTGTAGGCATGGCTCTGGGAAGAAAATGAATTTTCTCAAGCTAAGCCGGGTGCTTCGATGGCCGGGGTGGAACTCATCCTGCCACGCTCTAGAGCTAAAGGGAAACTCATCGTGAGTACTGGCCTCGAGGTAAGTCCCTGAGTAGCCGCGCAGAAAGGGAGGCATGCAACTCTTTCCCTGAGGTCTTAGTCGCTGTTCTGCTTTGTTTTATTTTATTTTTATTATTTTTTATTGTTTCTTTAAGATTTATTGATTGATTGATTGATTGCTATATTGCGTCTTCTTTTATGTGCTAGGGCTCTCTCCAGTTGCGGTAAGTGGGGGCCACTCTTCATCGCGGCGCGTAGACCTCTCACTATCGCGGCCTCTCTTGTCGCGGAGCACAGGCTCCAGAGGCACAGGCTCAGTAGTTGTGTCTCACGGGCCCAGTTGCTCCGCGGCATGTGGGATCCTCCCAGACCAGGGCTCAAACCCGTGTACCCTTCATGGGCAGGTAGATTCTCAACCACTGCGCCACCAGGGAAGCCCCTGTTCTGCTTTATTTTAAAGGAAGTACCCTTTTCAGTACTCGTAGGCCCTTCGGGTGCGCATCATTTTCCCTCCAAGATCAGTGAGTACCTCCAGACCCCTGTGGGCCTGCTGAGCAACATCGAGGCCCAAAGCTCGGTCCCTGGGAGGGCCTCTGTGTATGCCGAGTGATGGGCAACACACTGCTCGTTCCTTAAGGAGAGCTACATTTCCAGAGCACTGGAACAGCCTCAGGACCACATTTCTGGCCAGTGCGACGTGCCATGGAAGTGTTCGTCATGGCCCCCGTCTGAGCTGCCATGAGAAAACACTCTGCTTAGGATTCTTCGAGGACCTCGTACCTGAAGTCACTCTGCTCGAGGAGAAAGTCAGCATCCTACCATGCTGTGTCGCTAACGGGACACTCAGCGTGAGCAGTTGTCTCGAGGTAAGGCCCTGAATTGCCATGCAGAAGCGGAGGCGTGCAGCAGTTTCCAGAAGGCCATAGCCGTTGCTCTGCATTATTTTAACGTCAGTACGCTTTGCAGGATATCTAGGAGCCTCGCGTGGGCACCCTATTCCCTGCAAGAACACTGAGTACCCTCAGGCCCCCGTGGGCCTGCTAAGCCACATCCAGGCCCGTAGCCCTTCGGAGCCACTCTGTGTATGCCGAGTGTAGAGCAACAGACTGCACTCTTTCTTGGGACAGCTTGATTTCCTCAACACTCCCAGAGGTCGACGAACACCTTTCTAGCAGGTCCAACATTCCGTGCAAGTCTGACTCATTGCCCTAGTGTGAGCTGCACTGAGAAAAACACTCGGCTTCGCATTCCATCTGGGACCCCCTGTCTGAAGTCACCCTGCCTCCAGGAGAATGTCGGCTTGCGTTCCGACTGCCACTAAAGCCCAGTTCCTCGGGTAACACTGCAGGCTTTTGAAGAGCCACGGGCCCGGAGGCCTAGCTGGGGCTTTCCTTGGTTGAGGCAGTTCGCTATTTGCAGAACACCCTGCTTCGAGGAGTTGATTCAGGGAAGGAACCACTGGGTAACCTGTGTCTGTTTGGACTTGTAAGAAAGCACAGGGATGTATGCTGCGTGTGCCCGTGGAAATGGGGGCCTGATGGAACTAGCCTTGCTTTCCCATTTTGAAAGCTCCATTCATGCTGCCTTGAAGCTACTTGAAATTGACTGCTGTTGACAGGCCACTAGACACTGTAGGCATGGCTCTGGGAAGAAAATGAGCATTTTCCAGGTAAGCAGGTTGCTTCGATGGCCGGGGTGGAGCTCATCCTGCCACGCTCTAGAGCTAAAGGGAAACTCAACGTGACTACTGGCCTCGAGGTAAGTCCCTGAGTAGCCGCGCAGAAAGGGAGGCATGCAGCTCTTTCCATGAGGTCTTAGTCGCTGTTCTGCTTTGTTGTATTTTATTTTTTTTATTTTTTATTGTTTTTTTAAGATTTATTGATTGATTGATTGATTGCTATGTTGGGTCTTCGATTCTGTGCTAGGGCTCTCTCCAGTGGCGGTAAGTGGGGGCCCCTCTTCATCGTGGTGCGTAGGCCTCTCACTATCGCGGCCTCTCTTGTCGCGGAGCACAGGCTCCAGAGGCGCAGGCTCAGTAGTTGTGGCTCACGGGCCCAGTTGCTCCGCGGCATGCGGCATCCTCCCAGACCAGGGCTAGAACCCGTGTCCCCTGCATTGGCAGGCAGATTCTCAACCACTGCACCACCAGGGAAGCCTCTGTTCTGCTTTACTTTTAAAGGAAGTACCCTTTTCAGTACTCGTAGGCCCCTCGGGTGTGCATCATTTTCCCTCCAAGATCAGTGAGTACCTCCAGACCCCTGTGGGCCTGCTGAGCAACATCGAGGCCCAAAGGTTGGTCCCTGGGAGGCCCTCTGTGTATGCCGAGTGATGGGCAACACACTGCTCGTTCCTTAAGGAGAGCTACATTTCCAGAGCACTGGAACAGCCTCAGGACCACATTTCTGGCCAGTGCGACGTGCCATGGAAGTGTTCGTCATGGCCCCCGTCTGAGCTGCCATGAGAAAACACTCTGCTTAGGATTCTTCGAGGACCTCGTACCTGAAGTCACTCTGCTCGAGGAGAAAGTCAGCATCCTACCATGCTGTGTCGCTAACGGGACACTCAGCGTGAGCAGTTGTCTCGAGGTAAGGCCCTGAATTGCCATGCAGAAGCGGAGGCGTGCAGCAGTTTCCAGGAGGCCATAGCCGTTACTCTGCATTATTTTAACGTCAGTACGCTTTGCAGGACATCTAGGAGCCTCGCGTGGGCACCCTACTCCCTGCAAGAACACTGAGTACCCTCAGGCCCCCATGGGCCTGCTAAGCCACATCCAGGCCCGTAGCCCTTCGGAGCCACTCTGTGTATGCTGAGTGTAGGGCAACAGACTGCACTCTTTCTTGGGACAGCTTGATTTCCTCAACACTCCCATAGGTCGACGAACACCTTTCTAGCAGGTCCATCATGCCGTGCAAGTCTGACTCATTGGCCTAGTCTGAGCTGCACTGAGAAAAACACTCGGCTTCGCATTCCATCTGGGACCCCCTGTCTGAAGTCACCCTGCCTCCAGGAGAATGTCGGCTTGCGTTCCGACTGCCACTAAAGCCCAGTTCCTCGTGTAACACTGCAGGCTTTTGAAGAGCCATGACCCGGAGGCCTTCCTGGGGCATTCCTTGGTTGAGGCAGTTTGCTAGATGCAGAACACCCGGCTTCGAGGAGTTGATTCAGGGAAGGAACCACTGGGTAACCTGTGTCTGTTTGGACTTGTTAGAAAGCTCAGGGATGTATGCTGCATGTGCCCGTGGAAATGGGGGCCTGATGGAACTAGCCTTGCTTTCCCATTCTGAAAGCTCCATTCATGCTGCCTTGAAGCTACTTGAAATTGACTGCTGTTGACAGGCCACTAGCCACTGTAGGCATGGCTCTGGGAAGAAAATGAATTTTCTCAAGCTAAGCCGGGTGCTTCGATGGCCGGGGTGGAACTCATCCTGCCACGCTCTAGAGCTAAAGGGAAACTCATCGTGAGTACTGGCCTCGAGGTAAGTCCCTGAGTAGCCGCGCAGAAAGGGAGGCATGCAACTCTTTCCCTGAGGTCTTAGTCGCTGTTCTGCTTTGTTTTATTTTATTTTTATTATTTTTTATTGTTTCTTTAAGATTTATTGATTGATTGATTGATTGCTATATTGCGTCTTCTTTTATGTGCTAGGGCTCTCTCCAGTTGCGGTAAGTGGGGGCCACTCTTCATCGCGGCGCGTAGACCTCTCACTATCGCGGCCTCTCTTGTCGCGGAGCACAGGCTCCAGAGGCACAGGCTCAGTAGTTGTGTCTCACGGGCCCAGTTGCTCCGCGGCATGTGGGATCCTCCCAGACCAGGGCTCAAACCCGTGTACCCTTCATGGGCAGGTAGATTCTCAACCACTGCGCCACCAGGGAAGCCCCTGTTCTGCTTTATTTTAAAGGAAGTACCCTTTTCAGTACTCGTAGGCCCTTCGGGTGCGCATCATTTTCCCTCCAAGATCAGTGAGTACCTCCAGACCCCTGTGGGCCTGCTGAGCAACATCGAGGCCCAAAGCTCGGTCCCTGGGAGGGCCTCTGTGTATGCCGAGTGATGGGCAACACACTGCTCGTTCCTTAAGGAGAGCTACATTTCCAGAGCACTGGAACAGCCTCAGGACCACATTTCTGGCCAGTGCGACGTGCCATGGAAGTGTTCGTCATGGCCCCCGTCTGAGCTGCCATGAGAAAACACTCTGCTTAGGATTCTTCGAGGACCTCGTACCTGAAGTCACTCTGCTCGAGGAGAAAGTCAGCATCCTACCATGCTGTGTCGCTAACGGGACACTCAGCGTGAGCAGTTGTCTCGAGGTAAGGCCCTGAATTGCCATGCAGAAGCGGAGGCGTGCAGCAGTTTCCAGAAGGCCATAGCCGTTGCTCTGCATTATTTTAACGTCAGTACGCTTTGCAGGATATCTAGGAGCCTCGCGTGGGCACCCTATTCCCTGCAAGAACACTGAGTACCCTCAGGCCCCCGTGGGCCTGCTAAGCCACATCCAGGCCCGTAGCCCTTCGGAGCCACTCTGTGTATGCCGAGTGTAGAGCAACAGACTGCACTCTTTCTTGGGACAGCTTGATTTCCTCAACACTCCCAGAGGTCGACGAACACCTTTCTAGCAGGTCCAACATGCCGTGCAAGTCTGACTCATTGCCCTAGTGTGAGCTGCACTGAGAAAAACACTCGGCTTCACATTCCATCTGGGACCCCCTGTCTGAAGTCACCCTGCCTCCAGGAGAATGTCGGCTTGCGTTCCGACTGCCACTAAAGCCCAGTTCCTCGGGTAACACTGCAGGCTTTTGAAGAGCCACGGGCCCGGAGTCCTAGCTGGGGCTTTCCTTGGTTGAGGCAGTTCGCTATTTGCAGAACACCCTGCTTTGAGGAGTTGATTCAGGGAAGGAACCACTGGGTAACCTGTGTCTGTTTGGACTTGTAAGAAAGCACAGGGGTGTATGCTGCGTGTGCCCGTGGAAATGGGGGCCTGATGGAACTAGCCTTGCTTTCCCATTTTGAAAGCTCCATTCATGCTGCCTTGAAGCTACTTGAAATTGACTGCTGTTGACAGGCCACTAGCCACTGTAGGCATGGCTCTGGGAAGAAAATGAGCATTTTCCAGGTAAGCAGGTTGCTTCGATGGCCGGGGTGGAGCTCATCCTGCCACGCTCTAGAGCTAAAGGGAAACTCAACGTGACTACTGGCCTCGAGGTAAGTCCCTGAGTAGCCGCGCAGAAAGGGAGGCATGCAGCTCTTTCCATGAGGTCTTAGTCGCTGTTCTGCTTTGTTGTATTTTATTTTTTTTATTTTTTATTGTTTTTTTAAGATTTATTGATTGATTGATTGATTGCTATGTTGGGTCTTCGATTCTGTGCTAGGGCTCTCTCCAGTGGCGGTAAGTGGGGGCCCCTCTTCATCGTGGTGCGTAGGCCTCTCACTATCGCGGCCTCTCTTGTTGCGGAGCCCAGGCTCCAGAGGCGCAGGCTCAGTAGTTGTGGCTCACGGGCCCAGTTGCTCCACGGCATGCGGGATCCTCCCAGACCAGGGCTAGAACCTGTGTCCCCTGCATTGGCAGGCAGATTCTCAACCACTGCACCACCAGGGAAGCCTCTGTTCTGCTTTATTTTTAAAGGAAGTACCCTTTTCAGTACTCGTAGGCCCCTCGGGTGTGCATCATTTTCCCTCCAGGACCAGTGAGTACCTCCAGACCCCTGTGGGCCTGCTGAGCAACATCGAGGCCCAAAGGTTGGTCCCTGGGAGGCCCTCTGTGTATGCCGAGTGATGGGCAACACACTGCTCGTTCCTTAAGGAGAGCTACATTTCCAGAGCACTGGAACAGCCTCAGGACCACATTTCTGGCCAGTGCGACGTGCCATGGAAGTGTTCGTCATGGCCCCCGTCTGAGCTGCCATGAGAAAACACTCTGCTTAGGCTTCTTCGAGGACCTCGTACCTGAAGTCACTCTGCTCAAGGAGAAAGTCAGCATCCTACCATGCTGTTTCGCTAACGGAAACTCAGCGTGAGCAGTTGTCTCGAGGTAAGGACCTGAATTGCCATGCAGAAGCGGAGGCGTGCAGCAGTTTCCAGGAGGCCAAGGCCGTTGCTCTGCATTATTTTAACGTCAGTACGCTTTGCAGGACATCGAGGAGCCTCGCGTGGGCCCCCTATTCCCTGCAAGAATACTGAGTACCCTCAGGCCCCCGTGGGCCTGCTAAGCCACATCCAGGCCCGTAGCCCTTCGGAGCCACTCTGTGTATGCCGAGTGTAGAGCAACAGACTGCACTCTTTCTTGGGACAGCTTGATTTCCTCAACACTCCCAGAGGTCGACGAACACCTTTCTAGCAGGTCCAACATTCCGTGCAAGTCTGACTCATTGCCCTAGTGTGAGCTGCACTGAGAAAAACACTCGGCTTCGCATTCCATCTGGGACCCCCTGTCTGAAGTCACCCTGCCTCCAGGAGAATGTCGGCTTGCGTTCCGACTGCCACTAAAGCCCAGTTCCTCGGGTAACACTGCAGCCTTTTAAAGAGCCACGGGCCCGGAGGCCTAGCTGGGGCTTTCCTTGGTTGAGGCAGTTCGCTATTTGCAGAACACCCTGCTTCGAGGAGTTGATTCAGGGAAGGAACCACTGGGTAACCTGTGTCTGTTTGGACTTGTTAGAAAGCACAGGGATGTATGCTGCGTGTGCCCGTGGAAATGGGGGCCTGATGGAACTAGCCTTGCTTTCCCATTTTGAAAGCTCCATTCATGCTGCCTTGAAGCTACTTGAAATTGACTGCTGTTGACAGGCCACTAGCCACTGTAGGCATAGCTCTGGGAAGAAAATGAGCATTCTCCAGGTAAGCAGGGTGTTTCGATGGCCGGGGTGGAGCTCATCCTGCCACGCTCTAGAGGTAAAGGGAAACTCAACATGACTACTGGCCTCGAGGTAAGTCCCTGAGTAGCCGCGCAGAAAGGGAGGCATGCAGCTCTATCCATGAGGTCTTAGTCGCTGTTCTGCTTTGTTTTATTTTATTTATTTTATTTTTTATTGTTTCTTTAAGATTGATTGATTGATTGATTGATTGCTATATTGGGTCTTCGTTTCTGTGCTAGGGCTCTCTCCAGTTGCGGTAAGTGGGGGCCCCTCTTCATCGTGGTGCGTAGGCCTCTCACTATCGCGGCCTCTCTTGTCGCGGAGCCCAGGCTCCAGAGGCGCAGGCTCAGTAGTTGTGGCTCACGGGCCCAGTTGCTCCGCGGCATGCGGGATCCTCCCAGACCAGGGCTAGAACCCATGTCCCCTGCATTGGCAGGCAGATTCTCAACCACTGCACCACCAGGGAAGCCTCTGTTCTGCTTTATTTTTAAAGGAAGTACCCTTTTCAGTACTCGTAGGCCCCTCGGGTGTGCATCATTTTCCCTCCAAGATCAGTGAGTACCTCCAGACCCCTGTGGGCCTGCTGAGCAACATCGAGGCTCAAAAGTTGGTCCCTGGGAGGCCCTCTGTGTATGCCAAGTGATGGGCAACACACTGCTCGTTCCTTAAGGAGAGCTACATTTCCAGAGCACTGGAACAGCCTCAGGACCACATTTCTGGCCAGTGCGACGTGCCATGGAAGTGTTCGTCATGGCCCCCGTCTGAGCTGCCATGAGAAAACACTCTGCTTAGGATTCTTCGAGGACCTCGTACCTGAAGTCACTCTGCTCTAGGAGAAAGTCAGCATCCTACCATGCTGTGTCGCTAACGGGACACTCAGCGTGAGCAGTTGTCTCGAGGTAAGGACCTGAATTGCCATGCAGAAGCGGAGGCGTGCAGCAGTTTCCAGGAGGCCATAGCCGTTGCTCTGCATTATTTTAACGTCAGTACGCTTTGCAGGACATCTAGGAGCCTCGCGTGGGCACCCTATTCCCTGCAAGAACATTGAGTACCCTCAGGCCCCCGTGGGCCTGCTAAGCCACATCCAGGCCCGTAGCCCTTCGGAGCCACTCTGTGTATGCCGAGTGTAGAGCAACAGACTGCACTCTTTCTTGGGACAGCTTGAATTCCTCAACACTCCCACAGGTCGACGAACACCTTTCTAGCAGGTCCAACATGCCATGCAAGTCTGACTCATTGCCCTAGTGTGAGCTGCACTGAGAAAAACACTCGGCTTTGCATTCCATCTGGGACCCCCTGTCTGAAGTCACCCTGCCTCCAGGAGAATGTCGGCTTGCGTTCCGACTGCCACTAAAGCCCAGTTCCTCGGGTAACACTGCAGGCTTTTGAAGAGCCACGGGCCCGGAGTCCTAGCTGGGGCTTTCCTTGGTTGAGGCAGTTCGCTATTTGCAGAACACCGTGCTTCGAGGAGTTGAATCAGGGAAGGAACCACTGGGTAACCTGTGTCTGTTTGGACTTGTAAGAAAGCACAGGGATGTATGCTGCGTGTGCCCGTGGAAATGGGGGCCTGATGGAACTAGCCTTGCTTTCCCATTTTGAAAGCTCCATTCATGCTGCCTTGAAGCTACTTGAAATTGACTGCTGTTGACAGGCCACTAGCCACTGTAGGCATGGCTCTGGGAAGAAAATGAGCATTCTCCAGGTAAGCAGGGTGCTTCGATGGCCGGGGTGGAGCTCATCCTGCCACGCTCTAGAGGTAAAGGGAAACTCAACATGACTACTGGCCTCGAGGTAAGTCCCTGAGTAGCCGCGCAGAAAGGGAGGCATGCAGCTCTTTCCATGAGGTCTTAGTCGCTGTTCTGCTTTGTTTTATTTTATTTATTTTATATTTTATTGTTTTTTTAAGATTTATTGATTGATTGATTGATTGCTATGTTGGGTCTTCGTTTCTGTGCTAGGGCTCTCTCCAGTGGCGGTAAGTGGGGGCCCCTCTTCATCGTGGTGCGTAGGCCTCTCACTATCGCGGCCTCTCTTGTCGCGGAGCACAGGCTCCAGAGGCGCAGGCTCAGTAGTTGTGGCTCACGGGCCCAGTTGCTCCGCGGCATGCGGGATCCTCCCAGACCAGGGCTAGAACCCGTGTCCCCTGCATTGGCAGGCAGATTCTCAACCACTGCACCACCAGGGAAGCCTCTGTTCTGCTTTACTTTTAAAGGAAGTACCCTTTTCAGTACTCGTAGGCCCCTCGGGTGTGCATCATTTTCCCTCCAAGATCAGTGAGTACCTCCAGACCCCTGTGGGCCTGCTGAGCAACATCGAGGCCCAAAGGTTGGTCCCTGGGAGGCCCTCTGTGTATGCCGAGTGATGGGCAACACACTGCTCGTTCCTTAAGGAGAGCTACATTTCCAGAGCACTGGAACAGCCTCAGGACCACATTTCTGGCCAGTGCGACGTGCCATGGAAGTGTTCGTCATGGCCCCCGTCTGAGCTGCCATGAGAAAACACTCTGCTTAGGATTCTTCGAGGACCTCGTACCTGAAGTCACTCTGCTCAAGGAGAAAGTCAGCATCCTACCATGCTGTGTCGCTAACGGGACACTCAGCGTGAGCAGTTGTCTCGAGGTAAGGCCCTGAATTGCCATGCAGAAGCGGAGGCGTGCAGCAGTTTCCAGGAGGCCATAGCCGTTACTCTGCATTATTTTAACGTCAGTACGCTTTGCAGGACATCTAGGAGCCTCGCGTGGGCACCCTACTCCCTGCAAGAACACTGAGTACCCTCAGGCCCCCATGGGCCTGCTAAGCCACATCCAGGCCCGTAGCCCTTCGGAGCCACTCTGTGTATGCTGAGTGTAGGGCAACAGACTGCACTCTTTCTTGGGACAGCTTGATTTCCTCACCACTCCCATAGGTCGACGAACACCTTTCTAGCAGGTCCATCATGCCGTGCAAGTCTGACTCATTGGCCTAGTCTGAGCTGCACTGAGAAAAACACTCGGCTTCGCATTCCATCTGGGACCCCCTGTCTGAAGTCACCCTGCCTCCAGGAGAATGTCGGCTTGCGTTCCGACTGCCACTAAAGCCCAGTTCCTCGTGTAACACTGCAGGCTTTTGAAGAGCCATGACCCGGAGGCCTTCCTGGGGCATTCCTTGGTTGAGGCAGTTTGCTAGATGCAGAACACCCGGCTTCGAGGAGTTGATTCAGGGAAGGAACCACTGGGTAACCTGTGTCTGTTTGGACTTGTTAGAAAGCTCAGGGATGTATGCTGCATGTGCCTGTGGAAATGGGGGCCTGATGGAACTAGCCTTGCTTTCCCATTCTGAAAGCTCCATTCATGCTGCCTTGAAGCTACTTGAAATTGACTGCTGTTGACAGGCCACTAGCCACTGTAGGCATGGCTCTGGGAAGAAAATGAATTTTCTCAAGCTAAGCCGGGTGCTTCGATGGCCGGGGTGGAACTCATCCTGCCACGCTCTAGAGCTAAAGGGAAACTCATCGTGAGTACTGGCCTCGAGGTAAGTCCCTGAGTAGCCGCGCAGAAAGGGAGGCATGCAACTCTTTCCCTGAGGTCTTAGTCGCTGTTCTGCTTTGTTTTATTTTATTTTTATTATTTTTTATTGTTTCTTTAAGATTTATTGATTGATTGATTGATTGCTATATTGCGTCTTCTTTTATGTGCTAGGGCTCTCTCCAGTTGCGGTAAGTGGGGGCCACTCTTCATCGCGGCGCGTAGACCTCTCACTATCGCGGCCTCTCTTGTCGCGGAGCACAGGCTCCAGAGGCACAGGCTCAGTAGTTGTGTCTCACGGGCCCAGTTGCTCCGCGGCATGTGGGATCCTCCCAGACCAGGGCTCAAACCCGTGTACCCTTCATGGGCAGGTAGATTCTCAACCACTGCGCCACCAGGGAAGCCCCTGTTCTGCTTTATTTTAAAGGAAGTACCCTTTTCAGTACTCGTAGGCCCTTCGGGTGCGCATCATTTTCCCTCCAAGATCAGTGAGTACCTCCAGACCCCTGTGGGCCTGCTGAGCAACATCGAGGCCCAAAGCTCGGTCCCTGGGAGGGCCTCTGTGTATGCCGAGTGATGGGCAACACACTGCTCGTTCCTTAAGGAGAGCTACATTTCCAGAGCACTGGAACAGCCTCAGGACCACATTTCTGGCCAGTGCGACGTGCCATGGAAGTGTTCGTCATGGCCCCCGTCTGAGCTGCCATGAGAAAACACTCTGCTTAGGATTCTTCGAGGACCTCGTACCTGAAGTCACTCTGCTCGAGGAGAAAGTCAGCATCCTACCATGCTGTGTCGCTAACGGGACACTCAGCGTGAGCAGTTGTCTCGAGGTAAGGCCCTGAATTGCCATGCAGAAGCGGAGGCGTGCAGCAGTTTCCAGAAGGCCATAGCCGTTGCTCTGCATTATTTTAACGTCAGTACGCTTTGCAGGATATCTAGGAGCCTCGCGTGGGCACCCTATTCCCTGCAAGAACACTGAGTACCCTCAGGCCCCCGTGGGCCTGCTAAGCCACATCCAGGCCCGTAGCCCTTCGGAGCCACTCTGTGTATGCCGAGTGTAGAGCAACAGACTGCACTCTTTCTTGGGACAGCTTGATTTCCTCAACACTCCCAGAGGTCGACGAACACCTTTCTAGCAGGTCCAACATTCCGTGCAAGTCTGACTCATTGCCCTAGTGTGAGCTGCACTGAGAAAAACACTCGGCTTCGCATTCCATCTGGGACCCCCTGTCTGAAGTCACCCTGCCTCCAGGAGAATGTCGGCTTGCGTTCCGACTGCCACTAAAGCCCAGTTCCTCGGGTAACACTGCAGGCTTTTGAAGAGCCACGGGCCCGGAGGCCTAGCTGGGGCTTTCCTTGGTTGAGGCAGTTCGCTATTTGCAGAACACCCTGCTTCGAGGAGTTGATTCAGGGAAGGAACCACTGGGTAACCTGTGTCTGTTTGGACTTGTAAGAAAGCACAGGGATGTATGCTGCGTGTGCCCGTGGAAATGGGGGCCTGATGGAACTAGCCTTGCTTTCCCATTTTGAAAGCTCCATTCATGCTGCCTTGAAGCTACTTGAAATTGACTGCTGTTGACAGGCCACTAGCCACTGTAGGCATGGCTCTGGGAAGAAAATGAGCATTTTCCAGGTAAGCAGGTTGCTTCGATGGCCGGGGTGGAGCTCATCCTGCCACGCTCTAGAGCTAAAGGGAAACTCAACGTGACTACTGGCCTCGAGGTAAGTCCCTGAGTAGCCGCGCAGAAAGGGAGGCATGCAGCTCTTTCCATGAGGTCTTAGTCGCTGTTCTGCTTTGTTGTATTTTATTTTTTTTATTTTTTATTGTTTTTTTAAGATTTATTGATTGATTGATTGATTGCTATGTTGGGTCTTCGATTCTGTGCTAGGGCTCTCTCCAGTGGCGGTAAGTGGGGGCCCCTCTTCATCGTGGTGCGTAGGCCTCTCACTATCGCGGCCTCTCTTGTCGCGGAGCACAGGCTCCAGAGGCGCAGGCTCAGTAGTTGTGGCTCACGGGCCCAGTTGCTCCGCGGCATGCGGCATCCTCCCAGACCAGGGCTAGAACCCGTGTCCCCTGCATTGGCAGGCAGATTCTCAACCACTGCACCACCAGGGAAGCCTCTGTTCTGCTTTACTTTTAAAGGAAGTACCCTTTTCAGTACTCGTAGGCCCCTCGGGTGTGCATCATTTTCCCTCCAAGATCAGTGAGTACCTCCAGACCCCTGTGGGCCTGCTGAGCAACATCGAGGCCCAAAGGTTGGTCCCTGGGAGGCCCTCTGTGTATGCCGAGTGATGGGCAACACACTGCTCGTTCCTTAAGGAGAGCTACATTTCCAGAGCACTGGAACAGCCTCAGGACCACATTTCTGGCCAGTGCGACGTGCCATGGAAGTGTTCGTCATGGCCCCCGTCTGAGCTGCCATGAGAAAACACTCTGCTTAGGATTCTTCGAGGACCTCGTACCTGAAGTCACTCTGCTCGAGGAGAAAGTCAGCATCCTACCATGCTGTGTCGCTAACGGGACACTCAGCGTGAGCAGTTGTCTCGAGGTAAGGCCCTGAATTGCCATGCAGAAGCGGAGGCGTGCAGCAGTTTCCAGGAGGCCATAGCCGTTACTCTGCATTATTTTAACGTCAGTACGCTTTGCAGGACATCTAGGAGCCTCGCGTGGGCACCCTACTCCCTGCAAGAACACTGAGTACCCTCAGGCCCCCATGGGCCTGCTAAGCCACATCCAGGCCCGTAGCCCTTCGGAGCCACTCTGTGTATGCTGAGTGTAGGGCAACAGACTGCACTCTTTCTTGGGACAGCTTGATTTCCTCAACACTCCCATAGGTCGACGAACACCTTTCTAGCAGGTCCATCATGCCGTGCAAGTCTGACTCATTGGCCTAGTCTGAGCTGCACTGAGAAAAACACTCGGCTTCGCATTCCATCTGGGACCCCCTGTCTGAAGTCACCCTGCCTCCAGGAGAATGTCGGCTTGCGTTCCGACTGCCACTAAAGCCCAGTTCCTCGTGTAACACTGCAGGCTTTTGAAGAGCCATGACCCGGAGGCCTTCCTGGGGCATTCCTTGGTTGAGGCAGTTTGCTAGATGCAGAACACCCGGCTTCGAGGAGTTGATTCAGGGAAGGAACCACTGGGTAACCTGTGTCTGTTTGGACTTGTTAGAAAGCTCAGGGATGTATGCTGCATGTGCCCGTGGAAATGGGGGCCTGATGGAACTAGCCTTGCTTTCCCATTCTGAAAGCTCCATTCATGCTGCCTTGAAGCTACTTGAAATTGACTGCTGTTGACAGGCCACTAGCCACTGTAGGCATGGCTCTGGGAAGAAAATGAATTTTCTCAAGCTAAGCCGGGTGCTTCGATGGCCGGGGTGGAACTCATCCTGCCACGCTCTAGAGCTAAAGGGAAACTCATCGTGAGTACTGGCCTCGAGGTAAGTCCCTGAGTAGCCGCGCAGAAAGGGAGGCATGCAACTCTTTCCCTGAGGTCTTAGTCGCTGTTCTGCTTTGTTTTATTTTATTTTTATTATTTTTTATTGTTTCTTTAAGATTTATTGATTGATTGATTGATTGCTATATTGCGTCTTCTTTTATGTGCTAGGGCTCTCTCCAGTTGCGGTAAGTGGGGGCCACTCTTCATCGCGGCGCGTAGACCTCTCACTATCGCGGCCTCTCTTGTCGCGGAGCACAGGCTCCAGAGGCACAGGCTCAGTAGTTGTGTCTCACGGGCCCAGTTGCTCCGCGGCATGTGGGATCCTCCCAGACCAGGGCTCAAACCCGTGTACCCTTCATGGGCAGGTAGATTCTCAACCACTGCGCCACCAGGGAAGCCCCTGTTCTGCTTTATTTTAAAGGAAGTACCCTTTTCAGTACTCGTAGGCCCTTCGGGTGCGCATCATTTTCCCTCCAAGATCAGTGAGTACCTCCAGACCCCTGTGGGCCTGCTGAGCAACATCGAGGCCCAAAGCTCGGTCCCTGGGAGGGCCTCTGTGTATGCCGAGTGATGGGCAACACACTGCTCGTTCCTTAAGGAGAGCTACATTTCCAGAGCACTGGAACAGCCTCAGGACCACATTTCTGGCCAGTGCGACGTGCCATGGAAGTGTTCGTCATGGCCCCCGTCTGAGCTGCCATGAGAAAACACTCTGCTTAGGATTCTTCGAGGACCTCGTACCTGAAGTCACTCTGCTCGAGGAGAAAGTCAGCATCCTACCATGCTGTGTCGCTAACGGGACACTCAGCGTGAGCAGTTGTCTCGAGGTAAGGCCCTGAATTGCCATGCAGAAGCGGAGGCGTGCAGCAGTTTCCAGAAGGCCATAGCCGTTGCTCTGCATTATTTTAACGTCAGTACGCTTTGCAGGATATCTAGGAGCCTCGCGTGGGCACCCTATTCCCTGCAAGAACACTGAGTACCCTCAGGCCCCCGTGGGCCTGCTAAGCCACATCCAGGCCCGTAGCCCTTCGGAGCCACTCTGTGTATGCCGAGTGTAGAGCAACAGACTGCACTCTTTCTTGGGACAGCTTGATTTCCTCAACACTCCCAGAGGTCGACGAACACCTTTCTAGCAGGTCCAACATGCCGTGCAAGTCTGACTCATTGCCCTAGTGTGAGCTGCACTGAGAAAAACACTCGGCTTCACATTCCATCTGGGACCCCCTGTCTGAAGTCACCCTGCCTCCAGGAGAATGTCGGCTTGCGTTCCGACTGCCACTAAAGCCCAGTTCCTCGGGTAACACTGCAGGCTTTTGAAGAGCCACGGGCCCGGAGTCCTAGCTGGGGCTTTCCTTGGTTGAGGCAGTTCGCTATTTGCAGAACACCCTGCTTTGAGGAGTTGATTCAGGGAAGGAACCACTGGGTAACCTGTGTCTGTTTGGACTTGTAAGAAAGCACAGGGGTGTATGCTGCGTGTGCCCGTGGAAATGGGGGCCTGATGGAACTAGCCTTGCTTTCCCATTTTGAAAGCTCCATTCATGCTGCCTTGAAGCTACTTGAAATTGACTGCTGTTGACAGGCCACTAGCCACTGTAGGCATGGCTCTGGGAAGAAAATGAGCATTTTCCAGGTAAGCAGGTTGCTTCGATGGCCGGGGTGGAGCTCATCCTGCCACGCTCTAGAGCTAAAGGGAAACTCAACGTGACTACTGGCCTCGAGGTAAGTCCCTGAGTAGCCGCGCAGAAAGGGAGGCATGCAGCTCTTTCCATGAGGTCTTAGTCGCTGTTCTGCTTTGTTGTATTTTATTTTTTTTATTTTTTATTGTTTTTTTAAGATTTATTGATTGATTGATTGATTGCTATGTTGGGTCTTCGATTCTGTGCTAGGGCTCTCTCCAGTGGCGGTAAGTGGGGGCCCCTCTTCATCGTGGTGCGTAGGCCTCTCACTATCGCGGCCTCTCTTGTTGCGGAGCCCAGGCTCCAGAGGCGCAGGCTCAGTAGTTGTGGCTCACGGGCCCAGTTGCTCCACGGCATGCGGGATCCTCCCAGACCAGGGCTAGAACCTGTGTCCCCTGCATTGGCAGGCAGATTCTCAACCACTGCACCACCAGGGAAGCCTCTGTTCTGCTTTATTTTTAAAGGAAGTACCCTTTTCAGTACTCGTAGGCCCCTCGGGTGTGCATCATTTTCCCTCCAGGATCAGTGAGTACCTCCAGACCCCTGTGGGCCTGCTGAGCAACATCGAGGCCCAAAGGTTGGTCCCTGGGAGGCCCTCTGTGTATGCCGAGTGATGGGCAACACACTGCTCGTTCCTTAAGGAGAGCTACATTTCCAGAGCACTGGAACAGCCTCAGGACCACATTTCTGGCCAGTGCGACGTGCCATGGAAGTGTTCGTCATGGCCCCCGTCTGAGCTGCCATGAGAAAACACTCTGCTTAGGCTTCTTCGAGGACCTCGTACCTGAAGTCACTCTGCTCAAGGAGAAAGTCAGCATCCTACCATGCTGTTTCGCTAACGGAAACTCAGCGTGAGCAGTTGTCTCGAGGTAAGGACCTGAATTGCCATGCAGAAGCGGAGGCGTGCAGCAGTTTCCAGGAGGCCAAGGCCGTTGCTCTGCATTATTTTAACGTCAGTACGCTTTGCAGGACATCGAGGAGCCTCGCGTGGGCCCCCTATTCCCTGCAAGAATACTGAGTACCCTCAGGCCCCCGTGGGCCTGCTAAGCCACATCCAGGCCCGTAGCCCTTCGGAGCCACTCTGTGTATGCCGAGTGTAGAGCAACAGACTGCACTCTTTCTTGGGACAGCTTGATTTCCTCAACACTCCCAGAGGTCGACGAACACCTTTCTAGCAGGTCCAACATTCCGTGCAAGTCTGACTCATTGCCCTAGTGTGAGCTGCACTGAGAAAAACACTCGGCTTCGCATTCCATCTGGGACCCCCTGTCTGAAGTCACCCTGCCTCCAGGAGAATGTCGGCTTGCGTTCCGACTGCCACTAAAGCCCAGTTCCTCGGGTAACACTGCAGCCTTTTAAAGAGCCACGGGCCCGGAGGCCTAGCTGGGGCTTTCCTTGGTTGAGGCAGTTCGCTATTTGCAGAACACCCTGCTTCGAGGAGTTGATTCAGGGAAGGAACCACTGGGTAACCTGTGTCTGTTTGGACTTGTTAGAAAGCACAGGGATGTATGCTGCGTGTGCCCGTGGAAATGGGGGCCTGATGGAACTAGCCTTGCTTTCCCATTTTGAAAGCTCCATTCATGCTGCCTTGAAGCTACTTGAAATTGACTGCTGTTGACAGGCCACTAGCCACTGTAGGCATAGCTCTGGGAAGAAAATGAGCATTCTCCAGGTAAGCAGGGTGTTTCGATGGCCGGGGTGGAGCTCATCCTGCCACGCTCTAGAGGTAAAGGGAAACTCAACATGACTACTGGCCTCGAGGTAAGTCCCTGAGTAGCCGCGCAGAAAGGGAGGCATGCAGCTCTATCCATGAGGTCTTAGTCGCTGTTCTGCTTTGTTTTATTTTATTTATTTTATTTTTTATTGTTTCTTTAAGATTGATTGATTGATTGATTGATTGCTATATTGGGTCTTCGTTTCTGTGCTAGGGCTCTCTCCAGTTGCGGTAAGTGGGGGCCCCTCTTCATCGTGGTGCGTAGGCCTCTCACTATCGCGGCCTCTCTTGTCGCGGAGCCCAGGCTCCAGAGGCGCAGGCTCAGTAGTTGTGGCTCACGGGCCCAGTTGCTCCGCGGCATGCGGGATCCTCCCAGACCAGGGCTAGAACCCATGTCCCCTGCATTGGCAGGCAGATTCTCAACCACTGCACCACCAGGGAAGCCTCTGTTCTGCTTTATTTTTAAAGGAAGTACCCTTTTCAGTACTCGTAGGCCCCTCGGGTGTGCATCATTTTCCCTCCAAGATCAGTGAGTACCTCCAGACCCCTGTGGGCTTGCTGAGCAACATCGAGGCTCAAAAGTTGGTCCCTGGGAGGCCCTCTGTGTATGCCAAGTGATGGGCAACACACTGCTCGTTCCTTAAGGAGAGCTACATTTCCAGAGCACTGGAACAGCCTCAGGACCACATTTCTGGCCAGTGCGACGTGCCATGGAAGTGTTCGTCATGGCCCCCGTCTGAGCTGCCATGAGAAAACACTCTGCTTAGGATTCTTCGAGGACCTCGTACCTGAAGTCACTCTGCTCTAGGAGAAAGTCAGCATCCTACCATGCTGTGTCGCTAACGGGACACTCAGCGTGAGCAGTTGTCTCGAGGTAAGGACCTGAATTGCCATGCAGAAGCGGAGGCGTGCAGCAGTTTCCAGGAGGCCATAGCCGTTGCTCTGCATTATTTTAACGTCAGTACGCTTTGCAGGACATCTAGGAGCCTCGCGTGGGCACCCTATTCCCTGCAAGAACATTGAGTACCCTCAGGCCCCCGTGGGCCTGCTAAGCCACATCCAGGCCCGTAGCCCTTCGGAGCCACTCTGTGTATGCCGAGTGTAGAGCAACAGACTGCACTCTTTCTTGGGACAGCTTGAATTCCTCAACACTCCCACAGGTCGACGAACACCTTTCTAGCAGGTCCAACATGCCATGCAAGTCTGACTCATTGCCCTAGTGTGAGCTGCACTGAGAAAAACACTCGGCTTTGCATTCCATCTGGGACCCCCTGTCTGAAGTCACCCTGCCTCCAGGAGAATGTCGGCTTGCGTTCCGACTGCCACTAAAGCCCAGTTCCTCGGGTAACACTGCAGGCTTTTGAAGAGCCACGGGCCCGGAGTCCTAGCTGGGGCTTTCCTTGGTTGAGGCAGTTCGCTATTTGCAGAACACCGTGCTTCGAGGAGTTGAATCAGGGAAGGAACCACTGGGTAACCTGTGTCTGTTTGGACTTGTAAGAAAGCACAGGGATGTATGCTGCGTGTGCCCGTGGAAATGGGGGCCTGATGGAACTAGCCTTGCTTTCCCATTTTGAAAGCTCCATTCATGCTGCCTTGAAGCTACTTGAAATTGACTGCTGTTGACAGGCCACTAGCCACTGTAGGCATGGCTCTGGGAAGAAAATGAGCATTCTCCAGGTAAGCAGGGTGCTTCGATGGCCGGGGTGGAGCTCATCCTGCCACGCTCTAGAGGTAAAGGGAAACTCAACATGACTACTGGCCTCGAGGTAAGTCCCTGAGTAGCCGCGCAGAAAGGGAGGCATGCAGCTCTTTCCATGAGGTCTTAGTCGCTGTTCTGCTTTGTTTTATTTTATTTATTTTATATTTTATTGTTTTTTTAAGATTTATTGATTGATTGATTGATTGCTATGTTGGGTCTTCGTTTCTGTGCTAGGGCTCTCTCCAGTGGCGGTAAGTGGGGGCCCCTCTTCATCGTGGTGCGTAGGCCTCTCACTATCGCGGCCTCTCTTGTCGCGGAGCACAGGCTCCAGAGGCGCAGGCTCAGTAGTTGTGGCTCACGGGCCCAGTTGCTCCGCGGCATGCGGGATCCTCCCAGACCAGGGCTAGAACCCGTGTCCCCTGCATTGGCAGGCAGATTCTCAACCACTGCACCACCAGGGAAGCCTCTGTTCTGCTTTACTTTTAAAGGAAGTACCCTTTTCAGTACTCGTAGGCCCCTCGGGTGTGCATCATTTTCCCTCCAAGATCAGTGAGTACCTCCAGACCCCTGTGGGCCTGCTGAGCAACATCGAGGCCCAAAGGTTGGTCCCTGGGAGGCCCTCTGTGTATGCCGAGTGATGGGCAACACACTGCTCGTTCCTTAAGGAGAGCTACATTTCCAGAGCACTGGAACAGCCTCAGGACCACATTTCTGGCCAGTGCGACGTGCCATGGAAGTGTTCGTCATGGCCCCCGTCTGAGCTGCCATGAGAAAACACTCTGCTTAGGATTCTTCGAGGACCTCGTACCTGAAGTCACTCTGCTCAAGGAGAAAGTCAGCATCCTACCATGCTGTGTCGCTAACGGGACACTCAGCGTGAGCAGTTGTCTCGAGGTAAGGCCCTGAATTGCCATGCAGAAGCGGAGGCGTGCAGCAGTTTCCAGGAGGCCATAGCCGTTACTCTGCATTATTTTAACGTCAGTACGCTTTGCAGGACATCTAGGAGCCTCGCGTGGGCACCCTACTCCCTGCAAGAACACTGAGTACCCTCAGGCCCCCATGGGCCTGCTAAGCCACATCCAGGCCCGTAGCCCTTCGGAGCCACTCTGTGTATGCTGAGTGTAGGGCAACAGACTGCACTCTTTCTTGGGACAGCTTGATTTCCTCAACACTCCCATAGGTCGACGAACACCTTTCTAGCAGGTCCATCATGCCGTGCAAGTCTGACTCATTGGCCTAGTCTGAGCTGCACTGAGAAAAACACTCGGCTTCGCATTCCATCTGGGACCCCCTGTCTGAAGTCACCCTGCCTCCAGGAGAATGTCGGCTTGCGTTCCGACTGCCACTAAAGCCCAGTTCCTCGTGTAACACTGCAGGCTTTTGAAGAGCCATGACCCGGAGGCCTTCCTGGGGCATTCCTTGGTTGAGGCAGTTTGCTAGATGCAGAACACCCGGCTTCGAGGAGTTGATTCAGGGAAGGAACCACTGGGTAACCTGTGTCTGTTTGGACTTGTTAGAAAGCTCAGGGATGTATGCTGCATGTGCCTGTGGAAATGGGGGCCTGATGGAACTAGCCTTGCTTTCCCATTCTGAAAGCTCCATTCATGCTGCCTTGAAGCTACTTGAAATTGACTGCTGTTGACAGGCCACTAGCCACTGTAGGCATGGCTCTGGGAAGAAAATGAATTTTCTCAAGCTAAGCCGGGTGCTTCGATGGCCGGGGTGGAACTCATCCTGCCACGCTCTAGAGCTAAAGGGAAACTCATCGTGAGTACTGGCCTCGAGGTAAGTCCCTGAGTAGCCGCGCAGAAAGGGAGGCATGCAACTCTTTCCCTGAGGTCTTAGTCGCTGTTCTGCTTTGTTTTATTTTATTTTTATTATTTTTTATTGTTTCTTTAAGATTTATTGATTGATTGATTGATTGCTATATTGCGTCTTCTTTTATGTGCTAGGGCTCTCTCCAGTTGCGGTAAGTGGGGGCCACTCTTCATCGCGGCGCGTAGACCTCTCACTATCGCGGCCTCTCTTGTCGCGGAGCACAGGCTCCAGAGGCACAGGCTCAGTAGTTGTGTCTCACGGGCCCAGTTGCTCCGCGGCATGTGGGATCCTCCCAGACCAGGGCTCAAACCCGTGTACCCTTCATGGGCAGGTAGATTCTCAACCACTGCGCCACCAGGGAAGCCCCTGTTCTGCTTTATTTTAAAGGAAGTACCCTTTTCAGTACTCGTAGGCCCTTCGGGTGCGCATCATTTTCCCTCCAAGATCAGTGAGTACCTCCAGACCCCTGTGGGCCTGCTGAGCAACATCGAGGCCCAAAGCTCGGTCCCTGGGAGGGCCTCTGTGTATGCCGAGTGATGGGCAACACACTGCTCGTTCCTTAAGGAGAGCTACATTTCCAGAGCACTGGAACAGCCTCAGGACCACATTTCTGGCCAGTGCGACGTGCCATGGAAGTGTTCGTCATGGCCCCCGTCTGAGCTGCCATGAGAAAACACTCTGCTTAGGATTCTTCGAGGACCTCGTACCTGAAGTCACTCTGCTCGAGGAGAAAGTCAGCATCCTACCATGCTGTGTCGCTAACGGGACACTCAGCGTGAGCAGTTGTCTCGAGGTAAGGCCCTGAATTGCCATGCAGAAGCGGAGGCGTGCAGCAGTTTCCAGAAGGCCATAGCCGTTGCTCTGCATTATTTTAACGTCAGTACGCTTTGCAGGATATCTAGGAGCCTCGCGTGGGCACCCTATTCCCTGCAAGAACACTGAGTACCCTCAGGCCCCCGTGGGCCTGCTAAGCCACATCCAGGCCCGTAGCCCTTCGGAGCCACTCTGTGTATGCCGAGTGTAGAGCAACAGACTGCACTCTTTCTTGGGACAGCTTGATTTCCTCAACACTCCCAGAGGTCGACGAACACCTTTCTAGCAGGTCCAACATTCCGTGCAAGTCTGACTCATTGCCCTAGTGTGAGCTGCACTGAGAAAAACACTCGGCTTCGCATTCCATCTGGGACCCCCTGTCTGAAGTCACCCTGCCTCCAGGAGAATGTCGGCTTGCGTTCCGACTGCCACTAAAGCCCAGTTCCTCGGGTAACACTGCAGGCTTTTGAAGAGCCACGGGCCCGGAGGCCTAGCTGGGGCTTTCCTTGGTTGAGGCAGTTCGCTATTTGCAGAACACCCTGCTTCGAGGAGTTGATTCAGGGAAGGAACCACTGGGTAACCTGTGTCTGTTTGGACTTGTAAGAAAGCACAGGGATGTATGCTGCGTGTGCCCGTGGAAATGGGGGCCTGATGGAACTAGCCTTGCTTTCCCATTTTGAAAGCTCCATTCATGCTGCCTTGAAGCTACTTGAAATTGACTGCTGTTGACAGGCCACTAGCCACTGTAGGCATGGCTCTGGGAAGAAAATGAGCATTTTCCAGGTAAGCAGGTTGCTTCGATGGCCGGGGTGGAGCTCATCCTGCCACGCTCTAGAGCTAAAGGGAAACTCAACGTGACTACTGGCCTCGAGGTAAGTCCCTGAGTAGCCGCGCAGAAAGGGAGGCATGCAGCTCTTTCCATGAGGTCTTAGTCGCTGTTCTGCTTTGTTGTATTTTATTTTTTTTATTTTTTATTGTTTTTTTAAGATTTATTGATTGATTGATTGATTGCTATGTTGGGTCTTCGATTCTGTGCTAGGGCTCTCTCCAGTGGCGGTAAGTGGGGGCCCCTCTTCATCGTGGTGCGTAGGCCTCTCACTATCGCGGCCTCTCTTGTCGCGGAGCACAGGCTCCAGAGGCGCAGGCTCAGTAGTTGTGGCTCACGGGCCCAGTTGCTCCGCGGCATGCGGCATCCTCCCAGACCAGGGCTAGAACCCGTGTCCCCTGCATTGGCAGGCAGATTCTCAACCACTGCACCACCAGGGAAGCCTCTGTTCTGCTTTACTTTTAAAGGAAGTACCCTTTTCAGTACTCGTAGGCCCCTCGGGTGTGCATCATTTTCCCTCCAAGATCAGTGAGTACCTCCAGACCCCTGTGGGCCTGCTGAGCAACATCGAGGCCCAAAGGTTGGTCCCTGGGAGGCCCTCTGTGTATGCCGAGTGATGGGCAACACACTGCTCGTTCCTTAAGGAGAGCTACATTTCCAGAGCACTGGAACAGCCTCAGGACCACATTTCTGGCCAGTGCGACGTGCCATGGAAGTGTTCGTCATGGCCCCCGTCTGAGCTGCCATGAGAAAACACTCTGCTTAGGATTCTTCGAGGACCTCGTACCTGAAGTCACTCTGCTCGAGGAGAAAGTCAGCATCCTACCATGCTGTGTCGCTAACGGGACACTCAGCGTGAGCAGTTGTCTCGAGGTAAGGCCCTGAATTGCCATGCAGAAGCGGAGGCGTGCAGCAGTTTCCAGGAGGCCATAGCCGTTACTCTGCATTATTTTAACGTCAGTACGCTTTGCAGGACATCTAGGAGCCTCGCGTGGGCACCCTACTCCCTGCAAGAACACTGAGTACCCTCAGGCCCCCATGGGCCTGCTAAGCCACATCCAGGCTCGTAGCCCTTCGGAGCCACTCTGTGTATGCTGAGTGTAGGGCAACAGACTGCACTCTTTCTTGGGACAGCTTGATTTCCTCAACACTCCCATAGGTCGACGAATACCTTTCTAGCAGGTCCATCATGCCGTGCAAGTCTGACTCATTGGCCTAGTGTGAGCTGCACTGAGAAAAACACTCGGCTTCGCATTCCATCTGGGACCCCCTGTCTGAAGTCACCCTGCCTCCAGGAGAATGTCGGCTTGCGTTCCGACTGCCACTAAAGCCCAGTTCCTCGTGTAACACTGCAGGCTTTTGAAGAGCCATGACCCGGAGGCCTTCCTGGGGCATTCCTTGGTTGAGGCAGTTTGCTAGATGCAGAACACCCGGCTTCGAGGAGTTGATTCAGGGAAGGAACCACTGGGTAACCTGTGTCTGTTTGGACTTGTTAGAAAGCTCAGGGATGTATGCTGCATGTGCCCGTGGAAATGGGGGCCTGATGGAACTAGCCTTGCTTTCCCATTCTGAAAGCTCCATTCATGCTGCCTTGAAGCTACTTGAAATTGACTGCTGTTGACAGGCCACTAGCCACTGTAGGCATGGCTCTGGGAAGAAAATGAATTTTCTCAAGCTAAGCCGGGTGCTTCGATGGCCGGGGTGGAACTCATCCTGCCACGCTCTAGAGCTAAAGGGAAACTCATCGTGAGTACTGGCCTCGAGGTAAGTCCCTGAGTAGCCGCGCAGAAAGGGAGGCATGCAACTCTTTCCCTGAGGTCTTAGTCGCTGTTCTGCTTTGTTTTATTTTATTTTTATTATTTTTTATTGTTTCTTTAAGATTTATTGATTGATTGATTGATTGCTATATTGCGTCTTCTTTTATGTGCTAGGGCTCTCTCCAGTTGCGGTAAGTGGGGGCCACTCTTCATCGCGGCGCGTAGACCTCTCACTATCGCGGCCTCTCTTGTCGCGGAGCACAGGCTCCAGAGGCACAGGCTCAGTAGTTGTGTCTCACGGGCCCAGTTGCTCCGCGGCATGTGGGATCCTCCCAGACCAGGGCTCAAACCCGTGTACCCTTCATGGGCAGGTAGATTCTCAACCACTGCGCCACCAGGGAAGCCCCTGTTCTGCTTTATTTTAAAGGAAGTACCCTTTTCAGTACTCGTAGGCCCTTCGGGTGCGCATCATTTTCCCTCCAAGATCAGTGAGTACCTCCAGACCCCTGTGGGCCTGCTGAGCAACATCGAGGCCCAAAGCTCGGTCCCTGGGAGGGCCTCTGTGTATGCCGAGTGATGGGCAACACACTGCTCGTTCCTTAAGGAGAGCTACATTTCCAGAGCACTGGAACAGCCTCAGGACCACATTTCTGGCCAGTGCGACGTGCCATGGAAGTGTTCGTCATGGCCCCCGTCTGAGCTGCCATGAGAAAACACTCTGCTTAGGCTTCTTCGAGGACCTCGTACCTGAAGTCACTCTGCTCGAGGAGAAAGTCAGCATCCTACCATGCTGTGTCGCTAACGGGACACTCAGCGTGAGCAGTTGTCTCGAGGTAAGGCCCTGAATTGCCATGCAGAAGCGGAGGCGTGCAGCAGTTTCCAGAAGGCCATAGCCGTTGCTCTGCATTATTTTAACGTCAGTACGCTTTGCAGGATATCTAGGAGCCTCGCGTGGGCACCCTATTCCCTGCAAGAACACTGAGTACCCTCAGGCCCCCGTGGGCCTGCTAAGCCACATCCAGGCCCGTAGCCCTTCGGAGCCACTCTGTGTATGCCGAGTGTAGAGCAACAGACTGCACTCTTTCTTGGGACAGCTTGATTTCCTCAACACTCCCAGAGGTCGACGAACACCTTTCTAGCAGGTCCAACATGCCGTGCAAGTCTGACTCATTGCCCTAGTGTGAGCTGCACTGAGAAAAACACTCGGCTTCACATTCCATCTGGGACCCCCTGTCTGAAGTCACCCTGCCTCCAGGAGAATGTCGGCTTGCGTTCCGACTGCCACTAAAGCCCAGTTCCTCGGGTAACACTGCAGGCTTTTGAAGAGCCACGGGCCCGGAGTCCTAGCTGGGGCTTTCCTTGGTTGAGGCAGTTCGCTATTTGCAGAACACCCTGCTTTGAGGAGTTGATTCAGGGAAGGAACCACTGGGTAACCTGTGTCTGTTTGGACTTGTAAGAAAGCACAGGGGTGTATGCTGCGTGTGCCCGTGGAAATGGGGGCCTGATGGAACTAGCCTTGCTTTCCCATTTTGAAAGCTCCATTCATGCTGCCTTGAAGCTACTTGAAATTGACTGCTGTTGACAGGCCACTAGCCACTGTAGGCATGGCTCTGGGAAGAAAATGAGCATTTTCCAGGTAAGCAGGTTGCTTCGATGGCCGGGGTGGAGCTCATCCTGCCACGCTCTAGAGCTAAAGGGAAACTCAACGTGACTACTGGCCTCGAGGTAAGTCCCTGAGTAGCCGCGCAGAAAGGGAGGCATGCAGCTCTTTCCATGAGGTCTTAGTCGCTGTTCTGCTTTGTTGTATTTTATTTTTTTTATTTTTTATTGTTTTTTTAAGATTTATTGATTGATTGATTGATTGCTATGTTGGGTCTTCGATTCTGTGCTAGGGCTCTCTCCAGTGGCGGTAAGTGGGGGCCCCTCTTCATCGTGGTGCGTAGGCCTCTCACTATCGCGGCCTCTCTTGTTGCGGAGCCCAGGCTCCAGAGGCGCAGGCTCAGTAGTTGTGGCTCACGGGCCCAGTTGCTCCACGGCATGCGGGATCCTCCCAGACCAGGGCTAGAACCTGTGTCCCCTGCATTGGCAGGCAGATTCTCAACCACTGCACCACCAGGGAAGCCTCTGTTCTGCTTTATTTTTAAAGGAAGTACCCTTTTCAGTACTCGTAGGCCCCTCGGGTGTGCATCATTTTCCCTCCAGGATCAGTGAGTACCTCCAGACCCCTGTGGGCCTGCTGAGCAACATCGAGGCCCAAAGGTTGGTCCCTGGGAGGCCCTCTGTGTATGCCGAGTGATGGGCAACACACTGCTCGTTCCTTAAGGAGAGCTACATTTCCAGAGCACTGGAACAGCCTCAGGACCACATTTCTGGCCAGTGCGACGTGCCATGGAAGTGTTCGTCATGGCCCCCGTCTGAGCTGCCATGAGAAAACACTCTGCTTAGGCTTCTTCGAGGACCTCGTACCTGAAGTCACTCTGCTCAAGGAGAAAGTCAGCATCCTACCATGCTGTTTCGCTAACGGAAAGTCAGCGTGAGCAGTTGTCTCGAGGTAAGGACCTGAATTGCCATGCAGAAGCGGAGGCGTGCAGCAGTTTCCAGGAGGCCAAGGCCGTTGCTCTGCATTATTTTAACGTCAGTACGCTTTGCAGGACATCGAGGAGCCTCGCGTGGGCCCCCTATTCCCTGCAAGAATACTGAGTACCCTCAGGCCCCCGTGGGCCTGCTAAGCCACATCCAGGCCCGTAGCCCTTCGGAGCCACTCTGTGTATGCCGAGTGTAGAGCAACAGACTGCACTCTTTCTTGGGACAGCTTGATTTCCTCAACACTCCCAGAGGTCGACGAACACCTTTCTAGCAGGTCCAACATTCCGTGCAAGTCTGACTCATTGCCCTAGTGTGAGCTGCACTGAGAAAAACACTCGGCTTCGCATTCCATCTGGGACCCCCTGTCTGAAGTCACCCTGCCTCCAGGAGAATGTCGGCTTGCGTTCCGACTGCCACTAAAGCCCAGTTCCTCGGGTAACACTGCAGCCTTTTAAAGAGCCACGGGCCCGGAGGCCTAGCTGGGGCTTTCCTTGGTTGAGGCAGTTCGCTATTTGCAGAACACCCTGCTTCGAGGAGTTGATTCAGGGAAGGAACCACTGGGTAACCTGTGTCTGTTTGGACTTGTTAGAAAGCACAGGGATGTATGCTGCGTGTGCCCGTGGAAATGGGGGCCTGATGGAACTAGCCTTGCTTTCCCATTTTGAAAGCTCCATTCATGCTGCCTTGAAGCTACTTGAAATTGACTGCTGTTGACAGGCCACTAGCCACTGTAGGCATAGCTCTGGGAAGAAAATGAGCATTCTCCAGGTAAGCAGGGTGCTTCGATGGCCGGGGTGGAGCTCATCCTGCCACGCTCTAGAGGTAAAGGGAAACTCAACATGACTACTGGCCTCGAGGTAAGTCCCTGAGTAGCCGCGCAGAAAGGGAGGCATGCAGCTCTATCCATGAGGTCTTAGTCGCTGTTCTGCTTTGTTTTATTTTATTTATTTTATTTTTTATTGTTTCTTTAAGATTGATTGATTGATTGATTGATTGCTATATTGGGTCTTCGTTTCTGTGCTAGGGCTCTCTCCAGTTGCGGTAAGTGGGGGCCCCTCTTCATCGTGGTGCGTAGGCCTCTCACTATCGCGGCCTCTCTTGTCGCGGAGCCCAGGCTCCAGAGGCGCAGGCTCAGTAGTTGTGGCTCACGGGCCCAGTTGCTCCGCGGCATGCGGGATCCTCCCAGACCAGGGCTAGAACCCATGTCCCCTGCATTGGCAGGCAGATTCTCAACCACTGCACCACCAGGGAAGCCTCTGTTCTGCTTTATTTTTAAAGGAAGTACCCTTTTCAGTACTCGTAGGCCCCTCGGGTGTGCATCATTTTCCCTCCAAGATCAGTGAGTACCTCCAGACCCCTGTGGGCCTGCTGAGCAACATCGAGGCTCAAAAGTTGGTCCCTGGGAGGCCCTCTGTGTATGCCAAGTGATGGGCAACACACTGCTCGTTCCTTAAGGAGAGCTACATTTCCAGAGCACTGGAACAGCCTCAGGACCACATTTCTGGCCAGTGCGACGTGCCATGGAAGTGTTCGTCATGGCCCCCGTCTGAGCTGCCATGAGAAAACACTCTGCTTAGGATTCTTCGAGGACCTCGTACCTGAAGTCACTCTGCTCTAGGAGAAAGTCAGCATCCTACCATGCTGTGTCGCTAACGGGACACTCAGCGTGAGCAGTTGTCTCGAGGTAAGGACCTGAATTGCCATGCAGAAGCGGAGGCGTGCAGCAGTTTCCAGGAGGCCATAGCCGTTGCTCTGCATTATTTTAACGTCAGTACGCTTTGCAGGACATCTAGGAGCCTCGCGTGGGCACCCTATTCCCTGCAAGAACATTGAGTACCCTCAGGCCCCCGTGGGCCTGCTAAGCCACATCCAGGCCCGTAGCCCTTCGGAGCCACTCTGTGTATGCCGAGTGTAGAGCAACAGACTGCACTCTTTCTTGGGACAGCTTGATTTCCTCAACACTCCCATAGGTCGACGAACACCTTTCTAGCAGGTCCATCATGCCGTGCAAGTCTGACTCATTGGCCTAGTGTGAGCTGCACTGAGAAAAACACTCGGCTTCGCATTCCATCTGGGACCCCCTGTCTGAAGTCACCCTGCCTCCAGGAGAATGTCGGCTTGCGTTCCGACTGCCACTAAAGCCCAGTTCCTCGTGTAACACTGCAGGCTTTTGAAGAGCCATGACCCGGAGGCCTTCCTGGGGCATTCCTTGGTTGAGGCAGTTTGCTAGATGCAGAACACCCGGCTTCGAGGAGTTGATTCAGGGAAGGAACCACTGGGTAACCTGTGTCTGTTTGGACTTGTTAGAAAGCTCAGGGATGTATGCTGCATGTGCCCGTGGAAATGGGGGCCTGATGGAACTAGCCTTGCTTTCCCATTCTGAAAGCTCCATTCATGCTGCCTTGAAGCTACTTGAAATTGACTGCTGTTGACAGGCCACTAGCCACTGTAGGCATGGCTCTGGGAAGAAAATGAATTTTCTCAAGCTAAGCCGGGTGCTTCGATGGCCGGGGTGGAACTCATCCTGCCACGCTCTAGAGCTAAAGGGAAACTCATCGTGAGTACTGGCCTCGAGGTAAGTCCCTGAGTAGCCGCGCAGAAAGGGAGGCATGCAACTCTTTCCCTGAGGTCTTAGTCGCTGTTCTGCTTTGTTTTATTTTATTTTTATTATTTTTTATTGTTTCTTTAAGATTTATTGATTGATTGATTGATTGCTATATTGCGTCTTCTTTTATGTGCTAGGGCTCTCTCCAGTTGCGGTAAGTGGGGGCCACTCTTCATCGCGGCGCGTAGACCTCTCACTATCGCGGCCTCTCTTGTCGCGGAGCACAGGCTCCAGAGGCACAGGCTCAGTAGTTGTGTCTCACGGGCCCAGTTGCTCCGCGGCATGTGGGATCCTCCCAGACCAGGGCTCAAACCCGTGTACCCTTCATGGGCAGGTAGATTCTCAACCACTGCGCCACCAGGGAAGCCCCTGTTCTGCTTTATTTTAAAGGAAGTACCCTTTTCAGTACTCGTAGGCCCTTCGGGTGCGCATCATTTTCCCTCCAAGATCAGTGAGTACCTCCAGACCCCTGTGGGCCTGCTGAGCAACATCGAGGCCCAAAGCTCGGTCCCTGGGAGGGCCTCTGTGTATGCCGAGTGATGGGCAACACACTGCTCGTTCCTTAAGGAGAGCTACATTTCCAGAGCACTGGAACAGCCTCAGGACCACATTTCTGGCCAGTGCGACGTGCCATGGAAGTGTTCGTCATGGCCCCCGTCTGAGCTGCCATGAGAAAACACTCTGCTTAGGATTCTTCGAGGACCTCGTACCTGAAGTCACTCTGCTCGAGGAGAAAGTCAGCATCCTACCATGCTGTGTCGCTAACGGGACACTCAGCGTGAGCAGTTGTCTCGAGGTAAGGCCCTGAATTGCCATGCAGAAGCGGAGGCGTGCAGCAGTTTCCAGAAGGCCATAGCCGTTGCTCTGCATTATTTTAACGTCAGTACGCTTTGCAGGATATCTAGGAGCCTCGCGTGGGCACCCTATTCCCTGCAAGAACACTGAGTACCCTCAGGCCCCCGTGGGCCTGCTAAGCCACATCCAGGCCCGTAGCCCTTCGGAGCCACTCTGTGTATGCTGAGTGTAGAGCAACAGACTGCACTCTTTCTTGGGACAGCTTGATTTCCTCAACACTCCCAGAGGTCGACGAACACCTTTCTAGCAGGTCCAACATGCCGTGCAAGTCTGACTCATTGCCCTAGTGTGAGCTGCACTGAGAAAAACACTCGGCTTCACATTCCATCTGGGACCCCCTGTCTGAAGTCACCCTGCCTCCAGGAGAATGTCGGCTTGCGTTCCGACTGCCACTAAAGCCCAGTTCCTCGGGTAACACTGCAGGCTTTTGAAGAGCCACGGGCCCGGAGTCCTAGCTGGGGCTTTCCTTGGTTGAGGCAGTTCGCTATTTGCAGAACACCCTGCTTTGAGGAGTTGATTCAGGGAAGGAACCACTGGGTAACCTGTGTCTGTTTGGACTTGTAAGAAAGCACAGGGGTGTATGCTGCGTGTGCCCGTGGAAATGGGGGCCTGATGGAACTAGCCTTGCTTTCCCATTTTGAAAGCTCCATTCATGCTGCCTTGAAGCTACTTGAAATTGACTGCTGTTGACAGGCCACTAGCCACTGTAGGCATGGCTCTGGGAAGAAAATGAGCATTTTCCAGGTAAGCAGGTTGCTTCGATGGCCGGGGTGGAGCTCATCCTGCCACGCTCTAGAGCTAAAGGGAAACTCAACGTGACTACTGGCCTCGAGGTAAGTCCCTGAGTAGCCGCGCAGAAAGGGAGGCATGCAGCTCTTTCCATGAGGTCTTAGTCGCTGTTCTGCTTTGTTGTATTTTATTTTTTTTATTTTTTATTGTTTTTTTAAGATTTATTGATTGATTGATTGATTGCTATGTTGGGTCTTCGATTCTGTGCTAGGGCTCTCTCCAGTGGCGGTAAGTGGGGGCCCCTCTTCATCGTGGTGCGTAGGCCTCTCACTATCGCGGCCTCTCTTGTTGCGGAGCCCAGGCTCCAGAGGCGCAGGCTCAGTAGTTGTGGCTCACGGGCCCAGTTGCTCCACGGCATGCGGGATCCTCCCAGACCAGGGCTAGAACCTGTGTCCCCTGCATTGGCAGGCAGATTCTCAACCACTGCACCACCAGGGAAGCCTCTGTTCTGCTTTATTTTTAAAGGAAGTACCCTTTTCAGTACTCGTAGGCCCCTCGGGTGTGCATCATTTTCCCTCCAGGATCAGTGAGTACCTCCAGACCCCTGTGGGCCTGCTGAGCAACATCGAGGCCCAAAGGTTGGTCCCTGGGAGGCCCTCTGTGTATGCCGAGTGATGGGCAACACACTGCTCGTTCCTTAAGGAGAGCTACATTTCCAGAGCACTGGAACAGCCTCAGGACCACATTTCTGGCCAGTGCGACGTGCCATGGAAGTGTTCGTCATGGCCCCCGTCTGAGCTGCCATGAGAAAACACTCTGCTTAGGCTTCTTCGAGGACCTCGTACCTGAAGTCACTCTGCTCAAGGAGAAAGTCAGCATCCTACCATGCTGTTTCGCTAACGGAAAGTCAGCGTGAGCAGTTGTCTCGAGGTAAGGACCTGAATTGCCATGCAGAAGCGGAGGCGTGCAGCAGTTTCCAGGAGGCCAAGGCCGTTGCTCTGCATTATTTTAACGTCAGTACGCTTTGCAGGACATCGAGGAGCCTCGCGTGGGCCCCCTATTCCCTGCAAGAATACTGAGTACCCTCAGGCCCCCGTGGGCCTGCTAAGCCACATCCAGGCCCGTAGCCCTTCGGAGCCACTCTGTGTATGCCGAGTGTAGAGCAACAGACTGCACTCTTTCTTGGGACAGCTTGATTTCCTCAACACTCCCAGAGGTCGACGAACACCTTTCTAGCAGGTCCAACATTCCGTGCAAGTCTGACTCATTGCCCTAGTGTGAGCTGCACTGAGAAAAACACTCGGCTTCGCATTCCATCTGGGACCCCCTGTCTGAAGTCACCCTGCCTCCAGGAGAATGTCGGCTTGCGTTCCGACTGCCACTAAAGCCCAGTTCCTCGGGTAACACTGCAGCCTTTTAAAGAGCCACGGGCCCGGAGGCCTAGCTGGGGCTTTCCTTGGTTGAGGCAGTTCGCTATTTGCAGAACACCCTGCTTCGAGGAGTTGATTCAGGGAAGGAACCACTGGGTAACCTGTGTCTGTTTGGACTTGTTAGAAAGCACAGGGATGTATGCTGCGTGTGCCCGTGGAAATGGGGGCCTGATGGAACTAGCCTTGCTTTCCCATTTTGAAAGCTCCATTCATGCTGCCTTGAAGCTACTTGAAATTGACTGCTGTTGACAGGCCACTAGCCACTGTAGGCATAGCTCTGGGAAGAAAATGAGCATTCTCCAGGTAAGCAGGGTGTTTCGATGGCCGGGGTGGAGCTCATCCTGCCACGCTCTAGAGGTAAAGGGAAACTCAACATGACTACTGGCCTCGAGGTAAGTCCCTGAGTAGCCGCGCAGAAAGGGAGGCATGCAGCTCTATCCATGAGGTCTTAGTCGCTGTTCTGCTTTGTTTTATTTTATTTATTTTATTTTTTATTGTTTCTTTAAGATTGATTGATTGATTGATTGATTGCTATATTGGGTCTTCGTTTCTGTGCTAGGGCTCTCTCCAGTTGCGGTAAGTGGGGGCCCCTCTTCATCGTGGTGCGTAGGCCTCTCACTATCGCGGCCTCTCTTGTCGCGGAGCCCAGGCTCCAGAGGCGCAGGCTCAGTAGTTGTGGCTCACGGGCCCAGTTGCTCCGCGGCATGCGGGATCCTCCCAGACCAGGGCTAGAACCCATGTCCCCTGCATTGGCAGGCAGATTCTCAACCACTGCACCACCAGGGAAGCCTCTGTTCTGCTTTATTTTTAAAGGAAGTACCCTTTTCAGTACTCGTAGGCCCCTCGGGTGTGCATCATTTTCCCTCCAAGATCAGTGAGTACCTCCAGACCCCTGTGGGCCTGCTGAGCAACATCGAGGCTCAAAAGTTGGTCCCTGGGAGGCCCTCTGTGTATGCCAAGTGATGGGCAACACACTGCTCGTTCCTTAAGGAGAGCTACATTTCCAGAGCACTGGAACAGCCTCAGGACCACATTTCTGGCCAGTGCGACGTGCCATGGAAGTGTTCGTCATGGCCCCCGTCTGAGCTGCCATGAGAAAACACTCTGCTTAGGATTCTTCGAGGACCTCGTACCTGAAGTCACTCTGCTCTAGGAGAAAGTCAGCATCCTACCATGCTGTGTCGCTAACGGGACACTCAGCGTGAGCAGTTGTCTCGAGGTAAGGACCTGAATTGCCATGCAGAAGCGGAGGCGTGCAGCAGTTTCCAGGAGGCCATAGCCGTTGCTCTGCATTATTTTAACGTCAGTACGCTTTGCAGGACATCTAGGAGCCTCGCGTGGGCACCCTATTCCCTGCAAGAACATTGAGTACCCTCAGGCCCCCGTGGGCCTGCTAAGCCACATCCAGGCCCGTAGCCCTTCGGAGCCACTCTGTGTATGCCGAGTGTAGAGCAACAGACTGCACTCTTTCTTGGGACAGCTTGAATTCCTCAACACTCCCACAGGTCGACGAACACCTTTCTAGCAGGTCCAACATGCCATGCAAGTCTGACTCATTGCCCTAGTGTGAGCTGCACTGAGAAAAACACTCGGCTTTGCATTCCATCTGGGACCCCCTGTCTGAAGTCACCCTGCCTCCAGGAGAATGTCGGCTTGCGTTCCGACTGCCACTAAAGCCCAGTTCCTCGTGTAACACTGCAGGTTTTTGAAGAGCCACGGGCCCCGAGGCCTAGCTGGGGCTTTCCTTGGTTGAGGCAGTTTGCTAGATGCAGAACACCATGCTTCGAGGAGTTGATTCAGGGAAGGAACCACTGGGTAACCTGTGTCTGTTTGGACTTGTTAGAAATCACAGGGATGTATGCTGCATGTGCCCGTGGAAATGGGGGCCTGATGGAACTAGCCTTGCTTTCCCATTCTGAAAGCTCCATTCATGCTGCCTTGAAGCTACTTGAAATTGACTGCTGTTGACAAGCCACTAGCCAATGTAGGCATGGCTCTGGGAAGAAAATGAGCATTCTCCAGGTAAGTAGGGTGCTTCGATGGCCGGGGTGGAACTCATCCTGCCACGCTCTAGAGCTAAAGGGAAACTCATCGTGAGTACTGGCCTCGAGGTAAGTCCCTGAGTAGCCGCGCAGAAAGGGAGGCATGCAGCTCTTTCCATGAGGTCTTAGTCGCTGTTCTGCTTTGTTTTATTTTATTTTTTTTATTTTTTATTGTTTCTTTAAGATTTATTGATTGATTGATTGATTGCTATGTTGGGTCTTCGTTTCTGTGCTAGGGCTCTCTCCAGTTGCGGTAAGTGGGGGCCACTCTTCATCGCGGCGCGTAGACCTCTCACTATCGCGGCCTCTCTTGTCGCGGAGCACAGGCTCCAGAGGCGCAGGCTCAGTAGTTGTGGCTCACGTGCGCAGTTGCTCCGCGGCATGTGGGATTCTCCCAGACCAGGGCTCGAACCCGTGTTCCCTGCATTGGCAGGCAGAGTCTAAACCACTGCACCACCAGGGAAGCCCCTGTTCTGCTTTATTTTAAAGGAAGTACCCTTTTCAGGACCCGTAGGCCCCTCGGGTGCGCATCATTTTCCCTCCAAGATCAGTGAGTACCTCCAGACCCCTGTGGGCCTGCTGAGCAACATCGAGGCCCAAAGGTCGGTCCCTCGGATGCCGTCTGTGTATGCCGAGTGATGGGCAACACACTGCTCGTTCCTTAAGGAGAGCTACATTTCCAGAGCACTGGAACAGCCTCAGGACCACATTTCTGGCCAGTGCGACGTGCCATGGAAGTGTTCGTCATGGCCCCCGTCTGAGCTGCCATGAGAAAACACTCTGCTTAGGATTCTTCGAGGACCTCGTACCTGAAGTCACTCTGCTCGAGGAGAAAGTCAGCATCCTACCATGCTGTGTCGCTAACGGGACACTCAGCGTGAGCAGTTGTCTCGAGGTAAGGCCCTGAATTGCCATGCAGAAGCGGAGGCGTGCAGCAGTTTCCAGAAGGCCATAGCCGTTGCTCTGCATTATTTTAACGTCAGTACGCTTTGCAGGATATCTAGGAGCCTCGCGTGGGCACCCTATTCCCTGCAAGAACACTGAGTACCCTCAGGCCCCCGTGGGCCTGCTAAGCCACATCCAGGCCCGTAGCCCTTCGGAGCCACTCTGTGTATGCTGAGTGTAGAGCAACAGACTGCACTCTTTCTTGGGACAGCTTGATTTCCTCAACACTCCCAGAGGTCGACGAACACCTTTCTAGCAGGTCCAACATGCCGTGCAAGTCTGACTCATTGCCCTAGTGTGAGCTGCACTGAGAAAAACACTCGGCTTCACATTCCATCTGGGACCCCCTGTCTGAAGTCACCCTGCCTCCAGGAGAATGTCGGCTTGCGTTCCGACTGCCACTAAAGCCCAGTTCCTCGGGTAACACTGCAGGCTTTTGAAGAGCCACGGGCCCGGAGTCCTAGCTGGGGCTTTCCTTGGTTGAGGCAGTTCGCTATTTGCAGAACACCCTGCTTTGAGGAGTTGATTCAGGGAAGGAACCACTGGGTAACCTGTGTCTGTTTGGACTTGTAAGAAAGCACAGGGGTGTATGCTGCGTGTGCCCGTGGAAATGGGGGCCTGATGGAACTAGCCTTGCTTTCCCATTTTGAAAGCTCCATTCATGCTGCCTTGAAGCTACTTGAAATTGACTGCTGTTGACAGGCCACTAGCCACTGTAGGCATGGCTCTGGGAAGAAAATGAGCATTTTCCAGGTAAGCAGGTTGCTTCGATGGCCGGGGTGGAGCTCATCCTGCCACGCTCTAGAGCTAAAGGGAAACTCAACGTGACTACTGGCCTCGAGGTAAGTCCCTGAGTAGCCGCGCAGAAAGGGAGGCATGCAGCTCTTTCCATGAGGTCTTAGTCGCTGTTCTGCTTTGTTGTATTTTATTTTTTTTATTTTTTATTGTTTTTTTAAGATTTATTGATTGATTGATTGATTGCTATGTTGGGTCTTCGATTCTGTGCTAGGGCTCTCTCCAGTGGCGGTAAGTGGGGGCCCCTCTTCATCGTGGTGCGTAGGCCTCTCACTATCGCGGCCTCTCTTGTTGCGGAGCCCAGGCTCCAGAGGCGCAGGCTCAGTAGTTGTGGCTCACGGGCCCAGTTGCTCCACGGCATGCGGGATCCTCCCAGACCAGGGCTAGAACCTGTGTCCCCTGCATTGGCAGGCAGATTCTCAACCACTGCACCACCAGGGAAGCCTCTGTTCTGCTTTATTTTTAAAGGAAGTACCCTTTTCAGTACTCGTAGGCCCCTCGGGTGTGCATCATTTTCCCTCCAGGATCAGTGAGTACCTCCAGACCCCTGTGGGCCTGCTGAGCAACATCGAGGCCCAAAGGTTGGTCCCTGGGAGGCCCTCTGTGTATGCCGAGTGATGGGCAACACACTGCTCGTTCCTTAAGGAGAGCTACATTTCCAGAGCACTGGAACAGCCTCAGGACCACATTTCTGGCCAGTGCGACGTGCCATGGAAGTGTTCGTCATGGCCCCCGTCTGAGCTGCCATGAGAAAACACTCTGCTTAGGCTTCTTCGAGGACCTCGTACCTGAAGTCACTCTGCTCAAGGAGAAAGTCAGCATCCTACCATGCTGTTTCGCTAACGGAAAGTCAGCGTGAGCAGTTGTCTCGAGGTAAGGACCTGAATTGCCATGCAGAAGCGGAGGCGTGCAGCAGTTTCCAGGAGGCCAAGGCCGTTGCTCTGCATTATTTTAACGTCAGTACGCTTTGCAGGACATCGAGGAGCCTCGCGTGGGCCCCCTATTCCCTGCAAGAATACTGAGTACCCTCAGGCCCCCGTGGGCCTGCTAAGCCACATCCAGGCCCGTAGCCCTTCGGAGCCACTCTGTGTATGCCGAGTGTAGAGCAACAGACTGCACTCTTTCTTGGGACAGCTTGATTTCCTCAACACTCCCAGAGGTCGACGAACACCTTTCTAGCAGGTCCAACATTCCGTGCAAGTCTGACTCATTGCCCTAGTGTGAGCTGCACTGAGAAAAACACTCGGCTTCGCATTCCATCTGGGACCCCCTGTCTGAAGTCACCCTGCCTCCAGGAGAATGTCGGCTTGCGTTCCGACTGCCACTAAAGCCCAGTTCCTCGGGTAACACTGCAGCCTTTTAAAGAGCCACGGGCCCGGAGGCCTAGCTGGGGCTTTCCTTGGTTGAGGCAGTTCGCTATTTGCAGAACACCCTGCTTCGAGGAGTTGATTCAGGGAAGGAACCACTGGGTAACCTGTGTCTGTTTGGACTTGTTAGAAAGCACAGGGATGTATGCTGCGTGTGCCCGTGGAAATGGGGGCCTGATGGAACTAGCCTTGCTTTCCCATTTTGAAAGCTCCATTCATGCTGCCTTGAAGCTACTTGAAATTGACTGCTGTTGACAGGCCACTAGCCACTGTAGGCATAGCTCTGGGAAGAAAATGAGCATTCTCCAGGTAAGCAGGGTGTTTCGATGGCCGGGGTGGAGCTCATCCTGCCACGCTCTAGAGGTAAAGGGAAACTCAACATGACTACTGGCCTCGAGGTAAGTCCCTGAGTAGCCGCGCAGAAAGGGAGGCATGCAGCTCTATCCATGAGGTCTTAGTCGCTGTTCTGCTTTGTTTTATTTTATTTATTTTATTTTTTATTGTTTCTTTAAGATTGATTGATTGATTGATTGATTGCTATATTGGGTCTTCGTTTCTGTGCTAGGGCTCTCTCCAGTTGCGGTAAGTGGGGGCCCCTCTTCATCGTGGTGCGTAGGCCTCTCACTATCGCGGCCTCTCTTGTCGCGGAGCCCAGGCTCCAGAGGCGCAGGCTCAGTAGTTGTGGCTCACGGGCCCAGTTGCTCCGCGGCATGCGGGATCCTCCCAGACCAGGGCTAGAACCCATGTCCCCTGCATTGGCAGGCAGATTCTCAACCACTGCACCACCAGGGAAGCCTCTGTTCTGCTTTATTTTTAAAGGAAGTACCCTTTTCAGTACTCGTAGGCCCCTCGGGTGTGCATCATTTTCCCTCCAAGATCAGTGAGTACCTCCAGACCCCTGTGGGCCTGCTGAGCAACATCGAGGCTCAAAAGTTGGTCCCTGGGAGGCCCTCTGTGTATGCCAAGTGATGGGCAACACACTGCTCGTTCCTTAAGGAGAGCTACATTTCCAGAGCACTGGAACAGCCTCAGGACCACATTTCTGGCCAGTGCGACGTGCCATGGAAGTGTTCGTCATGGCCCCCGTCTGAGCTGCCATGAGAAAACACTCTGCTTAGGATTCTTCGAGGACCTCGTACCTGAAGTCACTCTGCTCTAGGAGAAAGTCAGCATCCTACCATGCTGTGTCGCTAACGGGACACTCAGCGTGAGCAGTTGTCTCGAGGTAAGGACCTGAATTGCCATGCAGAAGCGGAGGCGTGCAGCAGTTTCCAGGAGGCCATAGCCGTTGCTCTGCATTATTTTAACGTCAGTACGCTTTGCAGGACATCTAGGAGCCTCGCGTGGGCACCCTATTCCCTGCAAGAACATTGAGTACCCTCAGGCCCCCGTGGGCCTGCTAAGCCACATCCAGGCCCGTAGCCCTTCGGAGCCACTCTGTGTATGCCGAGTGTAGAGCAACAGACTGCACTCTTTCTTGGGACAGCTTGAATTCCTCAACACTCCCACAGGTCGACGAACACCTTTCTAGCAGGTCCAACATGCCATGCAAGTCTGACTCATTGCCCTAGTGTGAGCTGCACTGAGAAAAACACTCGGCTTTGCATTCCATCTGGGACCCCCTGTCTGAAGTCACCCTGCCTCCAGGAGAATGTCGGCTTGCGTTCCGACTGCCACTAAAGCCCAGTTCCTCGTGTAACACTGCAGGTTTTTGAAGAGCCACGGGCCCCGAGGCCTAGCTGGGGCTTTCCTTGGTTGAGGCAGTTTGCTAGATGCAGAACACCATGCTTCGAGGAGTTGATTCAGGGAAGGAACCACTGGGTAACCTGTGTCTGTTTGGACTTGTTAGAAATCACAGGGATGTATGCTGCATGTGCCCGTGGAAATGGGGGCCTGATGGAACTAGCCTTGCTTTCCCATTCTGAAAGCTCCATTCATGCTGCCTTGAAGCTACTTGAAATTGACTGCTGTTGACAAGCCACTAGCCAATGTAGGCATGGCTCTGGGAAGAAAATGAGCATTCTCCAGGTAAGTAGGGTGCTTCGATGGCCGGGGTGGAACTCATCCTGCCACGCTCTAGAGCTAAAGGGAAACTCATCGTGAGTACTGGCCTCGAGGTAAGTCCCTGAGTAGCCGCGCAGAAAGGGAGGCATGCAGCTCTTTCCATGAGGTCTTAGTCGCTGTTCTGCTTTGTTTTATTTTATTTTTTTTATTTTTTATTGTTTCTTTAAGATTTATTGATTGATTGATTGATTGCTATGTTGGGTCTTCGTTTCTGTGCTAGGGCTCTCTCCAGTTGCGGTAAGTGGGGGCCACTCTTCATCGCGGCGCGTAGACCTCTCACTATCGCGGCCTCTCTTGTCGCGGAGCACAGGCTCCAGAGGCGCAGGCTCAGTAGTTGTGGCTCACGTGCGCAGTTGCTCCGCGGCATGTGGGATTCTCCCAGACCAGGGCTCGAACCCGTGTTCCCTGCATTGGCAGGCAGAGTCTAAACCACTGCACCACCAGGGAAGCCCCTGTTCTGCTTTATTTTAAAGGAAGTACCCTTTTCAGGACCCGTAGGCCCCTCGGGTGCGCATCATTTTCCCTCCAAGATCAGTGAGTACCTCCAGACCCCTGTGGGCCTGCTGAGCAACATCGAGGCCCAAAGGTCGGTCCCTCGGATGCCGTCTGTGTATGCCGAGTGATGGGCAACACACTGCTCGTTCCTTAAGGAGAGCTACATTTCCAGAGCACTGGAACAGCCTCAGGACCACATTTCTGGCCAGTGCGACGTGCCATGGAAGTGTTCGTCATGGCCCCCGTCTGAGCTGCCATGAGAAAACACTCTGCTTAGGATTCTTCGAGGACCTCGTACCTGAAGTCACTCTGCTCGAGGAGAAAGTCAGCATCCTACCATGCTGTGTCGCTAACGGGACACTCAGCGTGAGCAGTTGTCTCGAGGTAAGGCCCTGAATTGCCATGCAGAAGCGGAGGCGTGCAGCAGTTTCCAGAAGGCCATAGCCGTTGCTCTGCATTATTTTAACGTCAGTACGCTTTGCAGGATATCTAGGAGCCTCGCGTGGGCACCCTATTCCCTGCAAGAACACTGAGTACCCTCAGGCCCCCGTGGGCCTGCTAAGCCACATCCAGGCCCGTAGCCCTTCGGAGCCACTCTGTGTATGCTGAGTGTAGAGCAACAGACTGCACTCTTTCTTGGGACAGCTTGATTTCCTCAACACTCCCAGAGGTCGACGAACACCTTTCTAGCAGGTCCAACATGCCGTGCAAGTCTGACTCATTGCCCTAGTGTGAGCTGCACTGAGAAAAACACTCGGCTTCACATTCCATCTGGGACCCCCTGTCTGAAGTCACCCTGCCTCCAGGAGAATGTCGGCTTGCGTTCCGACTGCCACTAAAGCCCAGTTCCTCGGGTAACACTGCAGGCTTTTGAAGAGCCACGGGCCCGGAGTCCTAGCTGGGGCTTTCCTTGGTTGAGACAGTTCGCTATTTGCAGAACACCCTGCTTTGAGGAGTTGATTCAGGGAAGGAACCACTGGGTAACCTGTGTCTGTTTGGACTTGTAAGAAAGCACAGGGGTGTATGCTGCGTGTGCCCGTGGAAATGGGGGCCTGATGGAACTAGCCTTGCTTTCCCATTTTGAAAGCTCCATTCATGCTGCCTTGAAGCTACTTGAAATTGACTGCTGTTGACAGGCCACTAGCCACTGTAGGCATGGCTCTGGGAAGAAAATGAGCATTCTCCAGGTAAGTAGGGTGCTTCGATGGCCGGGGTGGAACTCATCCTGCCACGCTCTAGAGCTAAAGGGAAACTCATCGTGAGTACTGGCCTCGAGGTAAGTCCCTGAGTAGCCGCGCAGAAAGGGAGGCATGCAGCTCTTTCCATGAGGTCTTAGTCGCTGTTCTGCTTTGTTTTATTTTATTTTTTTTATTTTTTATTGTTTCTTTAAGATTTATTGATTGATTGATTGATTGCTATGTTGGGTCTTCGTTTCTGTGCTAGGGCTCTCTCCAGTTGCGGTAAGTGGGGGCCACTCTTCATCGCGGCGCGTAGACCTCTCACTATCGCGGCCTCTCTTGTCGCGGAGCACAGGCTCCAGAGGCGCAGGCTCAGTAGTTGTGGCTCACGTGCGCAGTTGCTCCGCGGCATGTGGGATTCTCCCAGACCAGGGCTCGAACCCGTGTTCCCTGCATTGGCAGGCAGAGTCTAAACCACTGCACCACCAGGGAAGCCCCTGTTCTGCTTTATTTTAAAGGAAGTACCCTTTTCAGGACCCGTAGGCCCCTCGGGTGCGCATCATTTTCCCTCCAAGATCAGTGAGTACCTCCAGACCCCTGTGGGCCTGCTGAGCAACATCGAGGCCCAAAGGTCGGTCCCTCGGATGCCGTCTGTGTATGCCGAGTGATGGGCAACACACTGCTCGTTCCTTAAGGAGAGCTACATTTCCAGAGCACTGGAACAGCCTCAGGACCACATTTCTGGCCAGTGCGACGTGCCATGGAAGTGTTCGTCATGGCCCCCGTCTGAGCTGCCATGAGAAAACACTCTGCTTAGGATTCTTCGAGGACCTCGTACCTGAAGTCACTCTGCTCGAGGAGAAAGTCAGCATCCTACCATGCTGTGTCGCTAACGGGACACTCAGCGTGAGCAGTTGTCTCGAGGTAAGGCCCTGAATTGCCATGCAGAAGCGGAGGCGTGCAGCAGTTTCCAGAAGGCCATAGCCGTTGCTCTGCATTATTTTAACGTCAGTACGCTTTGCAGGATATCTAGGAGCCTCGCGTGGGCACCCTATTCCCTGCAAGAACACTGAGTACCCTCAGGCCCCCGTGGGCCTGCTAAGCCACATCCAGGCCCGTAGCCCTTCGGAGCCACTCTGTGTATGCTGAGTGTAGAGCAACAGACTGCACTCTTTCTTGGGACAGCTTGATTTCCTCAACACTCCCAGAGGTCGACGAACACCTTTCTAGCAGGTCCAACATGCCGTGCAAGTCTGACTCATTGCCCTAGTGTGAGCTGCACTGAGAAAAACACTCGGCTTCACATTCCATCTGGGACCCCCTGTCTGAAGTCACCCTGCCTCCAGGAGAATGTCGGCTTGCGTTCCGACTGCCACTAAAGCCCAGTTCCTCGGGTAACACTGCAGGCTTTTGAAGAGCCACGGGCCCGGAGTCCTAGCTGGGGCTTTCCTTGGTTGAGACAGTTCGCTATTTGCAGAACACCCTGCTTTGAGGAGTTGATTCAGGGAAGGAACCACTGGGTAACCTGTGTCTGTTTGGACTTGTAAGAAAGCACAGGGGTGTATGCTGCGTGTGCCCGTGGAAATGGGGGCCTGATGGAACTAGCCTTGCTTTCCCATTTTGAAAGCTCCATTCATGCTGCCTTGAAGCTACTTGAAATTGACTGCTGTTGACAGGCCACTAGCCACTGTAGGCATGGCTCTGGGAAGAAAATGAGCATTTTCCAGGTAAGCAGGTTGCTTCGATGGCCGGGGTGGAGCTCATCCTGCCACGCTCTAGAGCTAAAGGGAAACTCAACGTGACTACTGGCCTCGAGGTAAGTCCCTGAGTAGCCGCGCAGAAAGGGAGGCATGCAGCTCTTTCCATGAGGTCTTAGTCGCTGTTCTGCTTTGTTGTATTTTATTTTTTTTATTTTTTATTGTTTTTTTAAGATTTATTGATTGATTGATTGATTGCTATGTTGGGTCTTCGATTCTGTGCTAGGGCTCTCTCCAGTGGCGGTAAGTGGGGGCCCCTCTTCATCGTGGTGCGTAGGCCTCTCACTATCGCGGCCTCTCTTGTTGCGGAGCCCAGGCTCCAGAGGCGCAGGCTCAGTAGTTGTGGCTCACGGGCCCAGTTGCTCCACGGCATGCGGGATCCTCCCAGACCAGGGCTAGAACCTGTGTCCCCTGCATTGGCAGGCAGATTCTCAACCACTGCACCACCAGGGAAGCCTCTGTTCTGCTTTATTTTTAAAGGAAGTACCCTTTTCAGTACTCGTAGGCCCCTCGGGTGTGCATCATTTTCCCTCCAGGATCAGTGAGTACCTCCAGACCCCTGTGGGCCTGCTGAGCAACATCGAGGCCCAAAGGTTGGTCCCTGGGAGGCCCTCTGTGTATGCCGAGTGATGGGCAACACACTGCTCGTTCCTTAAGGAGAGCTACATTTCCAGAGCACTGGAACAGCCTCAGGACCACATTTCTGGCCAGTGCGACGTGCCATGGAAGTGTTCGTCATGGCCCCCGTCTGAGCTGCCATGAGAAAACACTCTGCTTAGGCTTCTTCGAGGACCTCGTACCTGAAGTCACTCTGCTCAAGGAGAAAGTCAGCATCCTACCATGCTGTTTCGCTAACGGAAAGTCAGCGTGAGCAGTTGTCTCGAGGTAAGGACCTGAATTGCCATGCAGAAGCGGAGGCGTGCAGCAGTTTCCAGGAGGCCAAGGCCGTTGCTCTGCATTATTTTAACGTCAGTACGCTTTGCAGGACATCGAGGAGCCTCGCGTGGGCCCCCTATTCCCTGCAAGAATACTGAGTACCCTCAGGCCCCCGTGGGCCTGCTAAGCCACATCCAGGCCCGTAGCCCTTCGGAGCCACTCTGTGTATGCCGAGTGTAGAGCAACAGACTGCACTCTTTCTTGGGACAGCTTGATTTCCTCAACACTCCCAGAGGTCGACGAACACCTTTCTAGCAGGTCCAACATTCCGTGCAAGTCTGACTCATTGCCCTAGTGTGAGCTGCACTGAGAAAAACACTCGGCTTCGCATTCCATCTGGGACCCCCTGTCTGAAGTCACCCTGCCTCCAGGAGAATGTCGGCTTGCGTTCCGACTGCCACTAAAGCCCAGTTCCTCGGGTAACACTGCAGCCTTTTAAAGAGCCACGGGCCCGGAGGCCTAGCTGGGGCTTTCCTTGGTTGAGGCAGTTCGCTATTTGCAGAACACCCTGCTTCGAGGAGTTGATTCAGGGAAGGAACCACTGGGTAACCTGTGTCTGTTTGGACTTGTTAGAAAGCACAGGGATGTATGCTGCGTGTGCCCGTGGAAATGGGGGCCTGATGGAACTAGCCTTGCTTTCCCATTTTGAAAGCTCCATTCATGCTGCCTTGAAGCTACTTGAAATTGACTGCTGTTGACAGGCCACTAGCCACTGTAGGCATAGCTCTGGGAAGAAAATGAGCATTCTCCAGGTAAGCAGGGTGTTTCGATGGCCGGGGTGGAGCTCATCCTGCCACGCTCTAGAGGTAAAGGGAAACTCAACATGACTACTGGCCTCGAGGTAAGTCCCTGAGTAGCCGCGCAGAAAGGGAGGCATGCAGCTCTATCCATGAGGTCTTAGTCGCTGTTCTGCTTTGTTTTATTTTATTTATTTTATTTTTTATTGTTTCTTTAAGATTGATTGATTGATTGATTGATTGCTATATTGGGTCTTCGTTTCTGTGCTAGGGCTCTCTCCAGTTGCGGTAAGTGGGGGCCCCTCTTCATCGTGGTGCGTAGGCCTCTCACTATCGCGGCCTCTCTTGTCGCGGAGCCCAGGCTCCAGAGGCGCAGGCTCAGTAGTTGTGGCTCACGGGCCCAGTTGCTCCGCGGCATGCGGGATCCTCCCAGACCAGGGCTAGAACCCATGTCCCCTGCATTGGCAGGCAGATTCTCAACCACTGCACCACCAGGGAAGCCTCTGTTCTGCTTTATTTTTAAAGGAAGTACCCTTTTCAGTACTCGTAGGCCCCTCGGGTGTGCATCATTTTCCCTCCAAGATCAGTGAGTACCTCCAGACCCCTGTGGGCCTGCTGAGCAACATCGAGGCTCAAAAGTTGGTCCCTGGGAGGCCCTCTGTGTATGCCAAGTGATGGGCAACACACTGCTCGTTCCTTAAGGAGAGCTACATTTCCAGAGCACTGGAACAGCCTCAGGACCACATTTCTGGCCAGTGCGACGTGCCATGGAAGTGTTCGTCATGGCCCCCGTCTGAGCTGCCATGAGAAAACACTCTGCTTAGGATTCTTCGAGGACCTCGTACCTGAAGTCACTCTGCTCTAGGAGAAAGTCAGCATCCTACCATGCTGTGTCGCTAACGGGACACTCAGCGTGAGCAGTTGTCTCGAGGTAAGGACCTGAATTGCCATGCAGAAGCGGAGGCGTGCAGCAGTTTCCAGGAGGCCATAGCCGTTGCTCTGCATTATTTTAACGTCAGTACGCTTTGCAGGACATCTAGGAGCCTCGCGTGGGCACCCTATTCCCTGCAAGAACATTGAGTACCCTCAGGCCCCCGTGGGCCTGCTAAGCCACATCCAGGCCCGTAGCCCTTCGGAGCCACTCTGTGTATGCTGAGTGTAGAGCAACAGACTGCACTCTTTCTTGGGACAGCTTGAATTCCTCAACACTCCCACAGGTCGACGAACACCTTTCTAGCAGGTCCAACATGCCATGCAAGTCTGACTCATTGCCCTAGTGTGAGCTGCACTGAGAAAAACACTCGGCTTTGCATTCCATCTGGGACCCCCTGTCTGAAGTCACCCTGCCTCCAGGAGAATGTCGGCTTGCGTTCCGACTGCCACTAAAGCCCAGTTCCTCGTGTAACACTGCAGGTTTTTGAAGAGCCACGGGCCCCGAGGCCTAGCTGGGGCTTTCCTTGGTTGAGGCAGTTTGCTAGATGCAGAACACCATGCTTCGAGGAGTTGATTCAGGGAAGGAACCACTGGGTAACCTGTGTCTGTTTGGACTTGTTAGAAATCACAGGGATGTATGCTGCATGTGCCCGTGGAAATGGGGGCCTGATGGAACTAGCCTTGCTTTCCCATTCTGAAAGCTCCATTCATGCTGCCTTGAAGCTACTTGAAATTGACTGCTGTTGACAAGCCACTAGCCAATGTAGGCATGGCTCTGGGAAGAAAATGAGCATTCTCCAGGTAAGTAGGGTGCTTCGATGGCCGGGGTGGAACTCATCCTGCCACGCTCTAGAGCTAAAGGGAAACTCATCGTGAGTACTGGCCTCGAGGTAAGTCCCTGAGTAGCCGCGCAGAAAGGGAGGCATGCAGCTCTTTCCATGAGGTCTTAGTCGCTGTTCTGCTTTGTTTTATTTTATTTTTTTTATTTTTTATTGTTTCTTTAAGATTTATTGATTGATTGATTGATTGCTATGTTGGGTCTTCGTTTCTGTGCTAGGGCTCTCTCCAGTTGCGGTAAGTGGGGGCCACTCTTCATCGCGGCGCGTAGACCTCTCACTATCGCGGCCTCTCTTGTCGCGGAGCACAGGCTCCAGAGGCGCAGGCTCAGTAGTTGTGGCTCACGTGCGCAGTTGCTCCGCGGCATGTGGGATTCTCCCAGACCAGGGCTCGAACCCGTGTTCCCTGCATTGGCAGGCAGAGTCTAAACCACTGCACCACCAGGGAAGCCCCTGTTCTGCTTTATTTTAAAGGAAGTACCCTTTTCAGGACCCGTAGGCCCCTCGGGTGCGCATCATTTTCCCTCCAAGATCAGTGAGTACCTCCAGACCCCTGTGGGCCTGCTGAGCAACATCGAGGCCCAAAGGTCGGTCCCTCGGATGCCGTCTGTGTATGCCGAGTGATGGGCAACACACTGCTCGTTCCTTAAGGAGAGCTACATTTCCAGAGCACTGGAACAGCCTCAGGACCACATTTCTAGCCAGTGCGACGTGCCATGGAAGTGTTCGTCATGGCCCCCGTCTGAGCTGCCATGAGAAAACACTCTGCTTAGGATTCTTCGAGGACCTCGTACCTGAAGTCACTCTGCTCTAGGAGAAAGTCAGCATCCTACCATGCTGTGTCGCTAACGGGACACTCAGTGTGAGCAGTTGTCTCGAGGTAAGGCCCTGAATTGCCATGCAGAAGCAGAGGCGTGCAGCAGTTTCCAGGAGGCCATAGCCGTTGCTCTGCATTATTTTAACGTCAGTACGCTTTGCAGGACATCTAGGAGCCTCGCGTGGGCACCCTATTCCCTGCAAGAACACTGAGTACTCTCAGGCCCCCGTGGGCTTGCTAAGCCACATCCAGGCCCGTAGCCCTTCGGAGCCACTCTGTGTATGCCGAGTGTAGAGCAACAGACTGCACTCTTTCTTGGGACAGCTTGATTTCCTCAACACTCCCAGAGGTCGACGAACACCTTTCTAGCAGGTCCAACATGCCGTGCAAGTCTGACTCATTGGCCTAGTGTGAGCTGCACTGAGAAAAACACTCGGCTTCGCATTCCATCTGGGACCCCCTGTCTGAAGTCACCCTGCCTCCAGGAGAATGTCGGCTTGCGTTCCGACTGCCACTAAAGCCCAGTTCCTCGGGTAACACTGCAGGCTTTTGAAGAGCCACGGGCCCGGAGGCCTAGCTGGGGCTTTCCTTGGTTGAGGCAGTTCGCTATTTGCAGAACACCCTGCTTCGAGGAGTTGATTCAGGGAAGGAACCACTGGGTAACCTGTGTCTGTTTGGACTTGTTAGAAAGCACAGGGATGTATGCTGCGTGTGCCCGTGGAAATGGGGGCCTGATGGAACTAGCCTTGCTTTCCCATTTTGAAAGCTCCATTCATGCTGCCTTGAAGCTACTTGAAATTGACTGCTGTTGACAGGCCACTAGCCACTGTAGGCATGGCTCTGGGAAGAAAATGAGCATTCTCCAGGTAAGCAGGGTGCTTCGATGGCCGGGGTGGAGCTCATCCTGCCACGCTCTAGAGCTAAAGGGAAACTCAACGTGACTACTGGCCTCGAGGTAAGTCCCTGAGTAGCCGCGCAGAAAGGGAGGCATGCAGCTCTTTCCATGAGGTCTTAGTCGCTGTTCTGCTTTGTTTTATTTTATTTTTTTTATTTTTTATTGTTTTTTTAAGATTTATTGATTGATTGATTGCTATGTTAGCTGTTCGTTTATGTGCTAGGGCTCTCTCCAGTTGCGGTAAGTGGGGGCCACTTTTCATCACGGGGCGTAGGACTCTCATTATCGCGGCCTCTCTTGTCGTGGAGCACAGGCTCCAGAGGCGCAGGCTCAGTAGTTGTGGCTCATGGGCCCAGTTGCTCCGCGGCATGTGGGATCCTCCCAGACCAGGGCTCAAACCCGTGTACCCTTCATGGGCAGGTAGATTCTCAACCACTGCGCCACCAGGGAAGCGCCTGTTCTGCTTTATTTTAAAGGAAGTACCATTTTTAGGACTCGTAGGCCCCACGGGTGTGCATCATTTTCCCTCCAAGATCAGTGAGTACCTCCAGAACCCTGTGGGCCTGCTGAGCAACATCGAGGCCCAAAGGTAGGTCCCTCGGAGGCCGTGTGTGTATGCCGAGTGATTGGCAACACACTGCTCGTTCCTTAAGGAGAGCTACATTTCCAGAGCACTGGAACAGCCTCAGGACCACATTTCTGGCCAGTGCGACGTGCCATGGAAGTGTTCGTCATGGCCCCCGTCTGAGCTGCCATGAGAAAACACTGTGCTTAGGATTCTTCGAGGACCTCATACCTGAAGTCACTCTGCTCGAGGAGAAATTCAGCATCCTACCATGCTGTGTCGCTAACGGGACACTCAGCGTGAGCAGTTGTCTCGAGGTAAGTGCCTGAATTGCCATGCAGAAGCGGAGGCGTGCAGCAGTTTCCAGGAGGTCATAGCCATTGCTCTGCATTATTTTAATATCAGTACGCTTTGCAGGACATCTAAGAGCCTCGCATGGGCACCCTATTCCCTGTAAGAACACTGAGTACCCTCAGGCCCCCATGGGCCTGCTAAGCCACATCCAGGCCCGTAGCCCTTCGGAGCCACTCTGTGTATGCCGAGTGTAGGACAACAGACTGCATTCCTTCTTGGGACAGGTTGATTTCCTCAACACTCCCACAGGTCGACGAACACCTTTCTAGCAGGTCCAACATGCCGTGCAAGTCTGACTCATTGCCCTAGTGTGAGCTGCACTGAGAATAACCCTCGGCTTCGCATTCCATCTGGGACCCCCTGTCTGAAGTCACCCTACCTCTAGGATAATGTCGGCTTGCGTTCCGACTGCAACGAAAGCCCAGTTCCTCGTGTAACACTGCAGGCTTTTGAAGAGCCACGGGCCCGGAGGCTTAGGTGGGGCGTTCCTTGGTTGAGGCAGTTCGCTAGATGCAGAATACCGTGCTTCGAGGAGTTGATTCAGGGAAGGAACCACTGGGTAACCTGTGTCTGTTTGGACTTGTTAGAAAGCACAGGGATGTATGCGGCATGTGCCCGTGGAAATGGGGGCCTGATGGAACTAGCCTTGCTTTCCCATTCTGAAAGCTCCATTCATGCTGCCTTGAAGCTACTTGAAATTGACTGCTGTTGACAGGCCACTAGCCACTGTAGGGATGGCTCTGGGAAGAAAGTGAGCATTCTCCAGGTAAGCAGGGTGCTTCGATGGCCGGGGTGGAGCTCATCCTGCCACGCTCTGGGGCTAAAGGGAAACTCAACGTGAGTACTGGCCTCGAGGTAATTCCATGAGTAGCCTTGCAGAAAGGGAGGCATGCAGCTCTTTCCATGAGGTCTTAGTCGATGTTCTGCTTTGTTTTATTTTATTTATTTTATTTTTTATTGTTTTTTTAAGATTTATTGATTGATTGTTTGATTGCTATGTTGGGTCTTCGTTTCTGTGCTAGGGCTCTCTCCAGTTGCGGTAAGTGGGGGCCACTCTTCATCACGGTGCGTAGGCCTCTCACTATCGCGGCCTCTCTTGTCACGGAGCACAGGCTCCAGAGGCGCAGGCTCAGTAGTTGTGGCTCACGTGTGCAGTTGCTCCGCGGCATGAGGGATCCTCCCAGACCAGGGCTCGAACCTGTGTACCCTGCATTGGCAGGCAGATTCTCAACCACTGCACCAGCAGGGAAGCCTCTGTTCTGCTTAATTTTAAAGGAAGTACCCTTTTCAGGACTCGTAGGCCCCTTGGGTATGCATCATTTTCCCTCCAAGATCAGTGAGTACCTCCAGACCCCTGTGGGCCTGCTGAGCAACATCGAGGCCCAAAGGTCGGTCCCTTGGAGGCCCTCTGTGTATGCCGAGTGATGGGCAACACACTGCTCGTTCCTTAAGGAGAGCTACATTTCCAGAGCACTGGAACAGCCTCAGGACCACATTTCTAGCCAGTGCGACGTGCCATGGAAGTGTTCGTCATGGCCCCCGTCTGAGCTGCCATGAGAAAACACTCTGCTTAGGATTCTTCGAGGACCTCGTATCTGAAGTCACTCTGCTCGAGGAGAAAGTCAGCATCCTACCATGCTGTGTCGCTAACGGGACACTCAGCGTGAGCAGTTGTCTCCAGGTAAGGCTCTGAATTGCCATGCAGAAGCGGAGGCGTGCAGCAGTTTCCAGGAGGCCATAGCCGTTACTCTGCATTATTTTAACGTCAGTACGCTTTGCAGGACATCTAAGAGCCTCGCGTGGGCACCCTACTCCCTGCAAGAACACTGAGTACCCTCAGGCCCCCGTGGGCCTGCTAAGCCACATCCAGGCCCGTAGCCCTTCGGAGCCACTCTGTGTATGCCGAGTGTAGGGCAATAGACTGCACTCTTTCTTGGGACAGGTTGATTTCCTCAACACTCCCACAGGTCGACGAACACCTTTCTAGCAGGTCCAACATGCCGTGCAAGTCTGACTCATTGCCCTAGTGTGAGCTGCACTGAGAAAAACACTCGGCTTCGCATTCCATCTGGGACCCCCTGTCTGAAGTCACCCTGCCTCCAGGAGAATGTCGGCTTGCGTTCCGACTGCCACTAAAGCCCAGTTCCTCGGGTAACACTGCAGGCTTTTGAAGAGCCACGGGCCCGGAGTCCTAGCTGGGGCTTTCCTTGGTTGAGGCAGTTCGCTATTTGCAGAACACCCTGCTTCGAGGAGTTGATTCAGGGAAGGAACCACTGGGTAACCTGTGTCTGTTTGGACTTGTTAGAAAGCACAGGGATGTATGCTGCATGTGCCCGTGGAAATGGGGGCCTGATGGAACTAGCCTTGCTTTCCCATTTTGAAAGCTCCATTCATGCTGCCTTGAAGCTACTTGAAATTGACTGCTGTTGACAGGCCACTAGCCACTGTAGGCATGGCTCTGGGAAGAAAATGAGCATTCTCCAGGTAAGCAGGGTGCTTCGATGGCCGGGGTGGAGCTCATCCTGCCACGCTCTAGAGGTAAAGGGAAACTCAACATGACTACTGGCCTCGAGGTAAGTCCCTGAGTAGCCACGCAGAAAGGGAGGCATGCAGCTCTTTCCATGAGGTCTTAGTCGCTGTTCTGCTTTGTTTTATTTTATTTTTTTTATTTTTTATTGTTTTTTTAAGATTTATTGATTGATTGATTGCTATGTTGGTTCTTCGTTTCTGTGGTAGGGCTCTCTCCAGTGGCGGTAAGTGGGGGCCACTCTTCATCGCGGTGCGTAGGCCTCTCACTATCACGCCCTCTCTTGTCGTGGAGCACAGGCTCCAGAGGCCCATGCTCAGTAGTTGTGGCTCATGGGCCCGGTTGCTCCGCGGCATGTGGGATCCTCCCAGACCAGGGCTCGAACCCGTGCACCCTTCAATGGCAGGCAGATTCTCAACCTCAGCGCCACCAGGGAAGCCCCTTTTCTGCTTTATTTTAAAGGAAGTACCCTTTTCAGGACTCGTAGGCCCCTCGGGTGTGCATCATTTTCCCTCCAAGATCAGTGTGTACCTCCAGACCCCTGTGGGTCTGCTGAGCAACATTGAGGCCCAAAGGTCGGTCCCTCGGAGGCCGTGTGTGTATGCCGAGTGATGGGCAACACACTGCTCGTTCCTTAAGGAGAGCTACATTTCCAGAGCACTGGAACAGCCTCAGGACCACATTTCTAGCCAGTGCGACGTGCCATGGAAGTGTTCGTCATGGCCGCAGTCTGAGCTGCCATGAGAAAACACTCTGCTTAGGATTCTTCGAGGACCTCGTACCTGAAGTCACTCTGCTCTAGGAGAAAGTCAGCATCCTACCATGCTGTGTCGCTAACGGGACACTCAGCGTGAGCAGTTGTCTCGAGGTAAGGCCCTGAATTGCCTTGCAGAAGCGGAGGCGTGCAGCAGTTTCCAGGAGGCCATAGCCGTTGCTCTGCATTATTTTAACGTCAGTACGCTTTGCAAGACATCTAGGAGCCTCGCGTGGGCACCCTATTCCCTGCAAGAACACTGAGTACCCTCAGGCCCCCGTGGGCCTGCTAAGCCACATCCAGGCCCGTAGCCCTTCGGAGCCAGTCTGTGTATGTCGAGTTTAGGGCAACAGACTGCACTCTTTCTTGGGACAGCTTGATTTCCTCAACACTCCCCCAGGTCGAAGAACACCTTTCTAGCAGGTCCAACATGCCGTGCAAGTCTGACTCATTGCCCTATTCTGAGCTGCACTGAGAATAACCCTCGGCTTCGCCTTCCATCTGGGACGCCCTGTCTGAAGTCACCCTGCCTCCAGGAGAATGTCGGCTTGTGTTCCGACTGCCACTAAAGCCTAGTTCCTCGTGTAACACTGCAGGCTTTTGAAGAGCCACGGGCCCGGAGGCTTAGGTGGGGTGTTCCTTGGTTGAGGCAGTTCGCTATTTGCAGAACACCCTGCTTCGAGGAGTTGATTCAGGGAAGGAACCACTGGGTAACCTGTGTCTGTTTGGACTTGTTAGAAAGCACAGGGATGTATGCTGCATGTGCCCGTGGAAATGGGGGCCTGATGGAACCAGCCTTGCTTTCCCATTTGGAAAGCTCCATTCATGCTGCCTTGAAGCTTCTTGAAATTGACTGCTGTTGACAGGCCACTAGCCACCGTAGGCATGGCTCTAGGAAGAAAATGAGTTTTCTCTAGCTAAGCCGGGTGCTTCCATCGCCGGGGTGTTGCTCATCCTGCCGCTCTCTAGATCTAAAGGGAAACTCAACGTGAGTACTGGCCTCGAGGTAATGCTGTGAGTAGCCGTGCAGAAAGGGAGTAGTGCAGCTGCTTCCATGATGTCTTCGTCACTCCTCTGCTTTATTTTAGAGGAAGTACCCTTTTCAGGACTCCTAAGCCCCCCGGTTGGCACCCTTTTCCCTACAGATCCCTGAGTACCCCCAGACTCCTCTATGTTTGCTGAGCAACAGCCAGGTCAGTTGGCCCTTCAGATGCCCTCTGTGTATGCCGAGCAAAGGGCCACATGCTACACTCTTCCTTGAGAGAACTAGATTTCCTCAGCACTCCAACAGCTTTAGGAAAACGTTTCTACCCCGTTTAACATGCCATGGAATTGTGCCTCATTGCCCTATTGCGAGCTCTACTGAAAAAGCACTCTGCTAAGCATTCCTTCTAGGACTTCCTACCTGAAGTCACCTTTCCTCCAAGAGAAAGTAGTCTGGCATTCCAACTGTGAGTAAAGCACATTTCTTCGTGTTACAGTGCAGGCTTTTGGAGCAAGCACAGGCCCAGAGGCCTAACTCAGGCATTCCTTAGTTGAGACAGTTTGCTACACACAGAACACCCCGTGTAGAAACGCTGATTCAGGGAAGTGCCCAGTGTGTAGCTCGTGTCTCTTTTCACTTGTTAGGAAGCACGTGTAAGTGTGCTGCGTGTCCTCCGGGAAATGGGGGCCTGACGGCAGAAGCCATCTCATCAGAGGTGTTGGGAGTGTGTAGAGGCCTTATATTCCTGTTGTGTGTCCTGCAGGCATCCCATGAAAGACCAGAATCTAGGTCAACTTGGGCAAGCCACTTAACTGGGCCTCAGCTTTCTTTATTTGTAAGGTGGGCACCACAGCGCTTCCCTCCCGTATGCATGGCGAAATCCTGGCAACAAACGTACACCATGTGGCCCCACTTTGAAATCTTTAAAGAGGTCTGCCAATAAAAGTGTCTGTAGATTGTACCTTCCCTGCAATGCGACACCTGGTGCAAGGTGGAGAGGTTCAGGAGTGAGCAGTTTGCCCTTCACATGAACGGACAGAGCTCAGCCAGCGGCGTCCCTTCACTGAGATCCTGGCTGCCGAGGTCCACACTGTCCATGTATCCAGGCTAGTTTCAGATGGAGACTGAGAGGGCAAATAGGCAGGTGTAAGGATGCAATCCTCAAATCTTTGGCTTCAAATAATCCATCCCAAACTGCTACCCGAGCCCCCCAGTATCAAAAAGGAAACATGTTATAGACCCAGAAAAATGTGTTTCCCAAAAGGCCTAGGTTTGCCCTCATAGTCATCAGTATCTAAAACAGAAGTAGCAGTACACTTAAAATCTTAAACTTCTATGTATTTAGGGACCAAAGGCATTTTCATCAGAAAGAAAAGGGATTTAATAATGAAACCACAGAGAGATAAATTGTTTTCAAGCCCCTGATAAGAGAGGGGAGAAATGTCAACCTCATGGGAGTTGCAGAATCAGCAGTTAGGATTTTTGGATGCCAACACTGGGGGAGAAGAGACTCCAGCCTGTACCCTCCCCGCCCACCCTCCGCGGTATGCCTGGTTAGGAGGCGAGTCCTGCAGGCGCGGTGGCCCCTGGGCTGGCCGGAGCGGCAGGGTGAGTGCAGGGGTCCCTGAACAGAACAGTTTACCCTCCCTCCCCAGAGACACCTGGCAATGTCTGGAGGGTGGGCTAGTGGCCGGTGGCCAGGGACGCTGCTAAACACACTGCAATGCCCAGGACAAAGCCCACCACAGGGAGCGATTCAGCCCAGAATGTCAGCAGTGCTGAGGGTGAGAAACCTATGCATGTGGCAGTGCTGGCCTCCAGGAGGAGCTCAGGAGACAGCCCAACCCCCTTCCTGCCCACAAGGGGGCGATGGTCCTCTCCTGTAGCTTGCTCCGATTTAAGGGCCTTTTGCTGTCCGCTGCTGGTGAGTGACCCGGTGCCCTGGCTTTAGGAGTCGGGGCCTGAGGGCCTCGTTAGCTCCCCGAATTCTGTGCACTCAGAGTGCAGTTCACCCCCGCGCTCCCCACTGTTGTAGAGCAGGGTCTGCAAAGCCAGGAGGGGGGATTGCTGGATTTGGCGCTAGCAGGCTTGGTCTTGGCGTCACTGGTAATGCACAGGGTGGTATCTGGGGTAGAAAGAGACGAATCAGGCCGATTAGCAGCGAGGTGGCGGCTGCGGTGCGGAGCGCCCCTGAGTCGCGAGGCTCCGGGACCTGCTGGTCAGCAGCAGAGGCGTGACCAAGACGCAGCCTCACACCGTGCCCCGTGGCCTGGGCCTTTCGGAGCTGCCCTCTTCAGAAGGCTCTCCCAGGCGCAGACCACCCCATCCCCAAGCCCCAGCACGCTGGCCACTCCGCACTGGACATCGAGGGGTCGTGCGGGGTGTGGTGTCCACGCCAGACTGAAGTTCAGGTCAGAGGGGCTCAGCCTGAGGCTGTAAGGAGATGGATGGGTCAGTAGGTTAGTGGCGGTATCTCTTGGGAGGGAATCACAGGGAATTTTTACTTCTCAGTTAGCTTCTGCATTTTAAAAACTTCTGCCATGAGTATGCATTTCTGTAACCAAAACCTTATTAGAGTGGAAGCTTAGCGAGGCAGGTTTGCAAAAGGACCCTGCCTGACTCTTGACCCGCCTGTGTGCCTAAATGCGCATGCAGCTGGGGCTTGGTCAGCCGTGGTGACCTCCTGAAGCTATTTACAACCTGTAAGCGGTGTGTGCTCCTCCACGGGATATCTCAGTTCTCTGACTCTCAGGTTCTTCTTCTGTGGAGAAAAAGGGCAGATATGTTCTACAAATGTCCACAGTTCCCCGTGGAGAAGGTACCTCTGGGCATGAACATGTGCTGGAGTGGCATGATGCTGGGGTCTGCCCCTCACAGCTCAATCTCAAAGACTCCAAGCAGAGCTGCCTATTTTATATTTTTCTTCCCTTCTGAAGACATTGGCTGGCACTTGGCCTTGGTCCAGGGTGTACGCCTTCTTCAACCTGTTGACTGCAGAGTCCTCACATTGCTTTGGGCTTGGTCCAAGTCTGTGCTTGAGTGGAGGACGGGGCTTTGAGAGGGTCCACACACCCCTTCTTCGCAGCCACGCACCTTCTTTTCCTTGCCAAGCTCTCCCTTCTCCTACTGTGACAACGAAGCAGCTGCTTCAACCTCTTCTGTAACCTGGGCTCTCCCATCTGTCTTCAGTTTTTCCCATGCTCATAGCTGGTTAGAAACTTGCGGAGGGGTGTTTTTCAGACGAACTTGAGTAACTTGCCCTCGTAGATTAGTTAAGAGTCTGTAGGTCTCGAAGGGATTTGTGGAAAAGACCCAGCAGAGTCTGCGAGAACCCGAGGCGGCTGTGGCTGGAGCCAGGTGAGCCACAGGTTAGGGGAGTCTGGGCCTCATCCTCTGTGAGGGTGGATGCTCTACTGCTGTCCTCTGCCTCGGGCCCTCATCTGTGAAATGGGGGAACAGTGAGGACTGCCCTCCCGAGGTCGTCATGAGGCTTAATGTGTGAATGCACCGACCACTCAGAGCAGCCCTCACTGCAGGGAGCAGTGTGTGTGTGTGTGTGTGTGTGTGTGTGTGTGTGTGTGTGTGTGTGTGTGATTGTAGCCACCGGGCTTCGCTTTTCTCCACCAGCTCCTTCTTCACGGGGAAGCAAGGAGAGGCATGGGAGGGAGGGAAGGAGAATACTAGAAAAAAGAGGCAGAGGGAGGTCCCTGGGGAAGGGTTTCTGCCACTCATGCATGGGTGGCCTGGGGTCCAAACTTGGGGTTTTACACCAGGGCGTGTGAGCAAGGGGCGGCGGCCAGGGGCAGAGCATTTGCAGACCGCGCGCAGGTCTGGACAGAGCAGGAAGACGCCAAGGCTCTGCCTCCTCCCAGCTGTCAAGGCCCGAGGCAACAGGTCATCCCTTCTGAGTCCCTGAGAAATTGGGAGGTGCTAGTGCAAGGGCACAAAGTTTCAGTTATGCCATATGAAAACAGGTTCTGGAGTTCTGTTGTATAATATGGTGCCTGTAGTTAACAATACTGTATTGTGTGCTTAAAATTTACTGAGGATGGCTCCTATCTTAAGCGTTCTTACCATACACACAAAGAATGATGATAATAGGAATAATAATAAATAAAGGAAAGAATATGTCGGGAGGACACCTTTGGAGTGACACATATGTTTACAGTGTAGATTGTGGTGATGGTTTCATGGGTGTAATCTGTCTCCATACTCACAAAGTTGCATGTATTAATCATGTGCAGCTTTCTGTATGTCAATGATACCTTCATAAAGTGGTTTAAAAAAATAAAATGGGGGGGAATATAGTCACTCCAAGTACTGAGCACGTTGCCTGTCACAGTAAATAAGTAAATAAATGTAATTATGGTTTAACCTTAGCTCAGGACTGAGAGTGGGTCCCACAGGTACTTGGCAGGTGGTGTCTGTGGCCAGCTCCTCCACCCTGGCTCAGCACTGCTTCTGTGAAGCACAAGGGCTCCCCAAACACAGAGACCAGCTCCAGGTGCAGCTCCTGACAAAGAAGGTGGGCTGGTCGCAGACACCTTGTTTTGGTTACTTGCTATTCCTTCCCCCACATGCCCTTTCATTGTCCTGGTCCTTAACCTTTAACTCCTGTAAGAAGCTGGGTTTGCAGATTTCTGAAGACATTTTGCAGTGTGCAGACCTGTTTCACCTTTGTTCCCCATCCTTGGGTCTGGAGATAAAGGCGGGAAGACAGTACTCTATGAAAGGAACAATCATAAACCTCAGGTATGCTCACCCTCAGGTGCCTCAGACTTCAAAGAAATGGCAAACTAGGCATCTCATTTTATACATGGCCCTCTTTAAGTACACTTGTATGTACATGAAATGAAATTGTACTGAAGTAAATCTTATTGCTGAACGTTTGCTTTCCGGAAGACACTTTGGTGTAAAAGTTCCTAAGAAAATTTGTTTTTTTAAAGGACCAAAAGTGGGGTGAATGTTTCATGGGTAAAGACCTTTTTCGTAACGAGTGAAGGTGAAATGAGCAGACTGTGCGACTCAGATTCCAGCTGCATCCCTGTCACTGCCCTCGGGAGTGTGCCGGAAGGACCCCAGAGAGCTGGCCCGCTGGGATGAGCTTGTAGCCTTGGGGCCCCAAACTGGAAGGATGGTCAGCATTCCTGGTGCTCTGGGTTCAGCAAGACCTGACTGAGGTGGGTGGGAGGTGAGTGGGAACACAGCTTTGCCCAGAGCTATCTCGTTGGCCTGTGCTAGAGGGGGAACAGAAGGTCAGAGCAGGCCTGGGTGAACCCAAGGTGCTGGCTGAATGTAATTTTTTTGTTTTTTTTTTAATAAAGGGACTCTCTTTTCTGGTTGTTGGCTGAGTATGTAATGTCCGCTCTGGGTCATCTAAGGGCCGAGACCAAGTACTCTGTTCCTGCTGTGACCCGTGCTTCTGCTACCACGTGCTGCACAAGGTAGGTACCTCAGAGTCCTAGCTGAACAGCTCATAGAGAGACAGGTCTCAGCCTTGCTTCTCCACCTGCATCTCACAGAGGTGGAAAGTAGGAACTGCAGCCTGGCAAGCCACGGACCCAGGCAATCCTAAAACTGCAAAGCCACCTGTGTTGATTCCAACCAGCTTTTAGTAAGTAAATCCGTGACTCTTGTAAGAAGAGATTTCAGAAGATGTGTACCTTCTACAGAATTCACATTTAGTGAGGGGCGTGTGAAAAGGTATACACAATTTTAATCTTTTTATTTTACTAATAGCGTATCTTAATGATTGAAAAATAGAAATTCCTGTAAATAAAAAGAAAACCAGAAAGTACTCATATTTTACACACCTAGTGTTCACGATCTAATGGGCCTGCTTCGCCTTCCCCTCTCTCTTCTATCTGAGCCTGCACGATGGACGGGACTCACCTGGTACAAGTGACGCGGGGTCGAGCTGGACTGTTGGTTTTCTGCTCCGCCTCTGCTTCCTCTCCGCATCCTGGACTCTAAAGAAGATGAATGAAATGTCTGCTCTGGTTGCTGGCTGTTTCATCGCCAACTTAACCTCAGTCTGTGGTTGTGGAGGACCTCAGAAGTCAGGAAGGTCCCCTGACGCCAACCTGGGGAGGGTGGGGCTGGACCCAGGTTCCAGCCCAGCCCTGACACGCAGTGCGCTCAGTGGGACATGTTGGCACGCATGCAAGGCTGTAGCGCTGCCAGCCCCCATATGCTGCCTTCTTGAGGGCTGGCGGTGCCCTTCAGGACTGGCTGCATCCTTTGTCCCATTTGAGTGGGCAGTAGTAGATAATAAAATCTCAGAATATCCCTTGATCCCTGACCATCCAGGCAGGCATCTGTGGTCCTCCAGCTCAGGCCTGCCTGGGCCCTGTCAAGCCCCTGTGGCCAATCACTGAGCTGACCTTGCTGCTGGGCAATTGAACAGCTACCTGGGCAACGTAGACGGCCCCTTGGGATGTTTCAGTTCCCTACATCCATGTGATTGAGAAAAGGGCCTCCTCCCTAATAGCCTCTCAGCCTTCCGAGAGGAAGTAACCCTCCAGACATTGAGTGTGGCCCTGGCCACAACCAGCATACAGCAGACCGTGGCCCTGCCATCCTCTGGCCTTCGGGTTGTTGAAAACCTTTGACATTCATACTCATTAAAAATCAAAGGTATGGGAGCAAGTGGCTTCCCAGCTGGTGTTTTCACTCTGAGGCCACGTGGTCTCCAGGAGCCACGTGCATCCCGGGCCCAGTCCCTGCAGCCTCCGGAAAGCCAGCCAACTGTGGATTCCATGGTATAGAATCATCCTTGAGACACTGCTCCGTTGAGTAACAGTTTCCTTACCACCTACCATTTGGTTTCTGTTCTCTGTAAAGGAGAGAGCAGAGACTGGAAAATGAGCAAATGTGTTCTGTGGAGATGGGTGATTAATATAGTCAGAGGGCAGGTGTGACTCCTGGGCTCCCACCTCCCAGGGACACAAATGAAGTCTGTGTGCCTTTTGAGGTACACTGGCAATCAGGGCCAGCCTCTGATGTGAGGCACCGATGCCCAAAGCAAGAGTCTTGAGTTTACCACCAACAGCAAAGTTGCTATTTTAGCAAGTGGAAGAGCTTCCTGCCATCAAGGGAGGACAGCAAGAGCCCTGGATGGGTGACCACAGTCACTGACCTTAACTGAACCTCTTCTTTTCTGTTAAAATGGACATTGAGTGGGTGTCGCCTGGAGTTTCTGGAAGCCCTGGATGCAGTGAGAGAGAGTGTTCCTGTGAATGGGGCCACCCAAAGGCATTTAGCAGGACAAAGGATTGGAGGGAGACCAGATCACACTGCAAGAGAGTGAGCCACCAGAACTGCCAGGTCCAAATCCACTCTTAAACCTGTCTCTTGCAGTTATTAATTTATTTCTATCATTTAAAAATAATGTTTTATTTTACTTTAGTAAGTGTGTCCAGTCCATTGGAATCAAAAAAGTCATAGCTGATACATCAGAACGGATAATCCCTGAGACTCCCTTGGGTGCCCTACTGGATGGGGCATGGCTGGGAGAGATGAAGACACTGAGCAGGGTCCGAACTTAGGGGAACTGCCAGACTGCTGTGTCTCTGTTCCTTCCCTGTCCCAGGAGAGCGAAATCCCGGAACAATGAAAGGACAAGCAAAATGGGGAAGAGGTCTTTTGGTGGCTTAACTGTTGTGTTTGTATTTTCCTTTGTTATGTTCCATTTTGTTAATGTGTGTTTTTACTGGGAAGTTACCCATTTCCTCTAGATTTCTAGTGTGATGCAATAGGTTTCTCATTCTAGTTTTCAACTGAATTGTCACTTATTAACTGACATCCAAATTTCATTTGGGTTTCCTTCATTCTAAATTTTTGTCTTCCAGGATGCCATCCAGTGTATCACGTGACATTTAGTCATCATGTCTGTTTAGGCTCTTTTGGGCTTTCACAGTTTCTCAGACTGTCCTTGTTTCTATGACCTTGACATTGGTGAGGAGTACTGGTCAGATATTTTGTTGACTGTCCCGCATTGGAATTTACTTGGTGTTTGTCTCAGGATTAGGCTTGAGTTATGGGTTTTGAGTAAGCAGATCACAGAGGTAAAGTGCTTTCTCATCACTTTATATCAAGGGAACAGGCTCTCAAGGCAACTTATCACTGTTACTATTAACTTTGGTCACCTGGCTGAGGTAGTTTTTCAGATTTCCCCACAATGAAGTTAAGTTTTTCCCATTTCCGTGCTGTGTGTCTTCTTTAGGAGGAAGCTACTTTGGGAACCAGCACTTATGGAGACAGGAGTTATCTCCACCTCCACAATCCATGGATGGCTGAGTGTCCACATGAATTATTTGGACTTCTGCATAGGAGATTTCTATTCAACCTTATTGATGAAAACAAACAAAACAAAACCCTATGCAGTTACTTATTTTTACCAGCATGGACACCTGTGGACAGTTTTTTTTGTTTGTTTTTCTTTGTTTTTTTAACTTTTTGTTATAATCCAGCAGTCCAGATTTTGTTGCTAAGTTCATTCCTACTTTGGCTATTGAGAGCTCTTTCCATTGGCTCCTGTTTTCCTTTGACATCATTCCACCCTGTGGATTTTTTTTTCTTGATACTTCCTTATTTTCTGATATAAGATTCAAGATTGTCCTGGCTCATATATTTACTGTGTCAGTCCTAGTGCCAGCCATTATTTCAAAGAGCTCTGGTTTTTTTTACTAGAGAATGTTATGAAAAAGTTACATATAGGAGCTAAAAGTGCTCAGCTGATAATGCAAGGAAATATATGCATGTATTCCCACCTCTGTGTATTGTTGGGTCTCAGGGAGGGGTGCTCCACAATGGCATATCAATTATTTTGAATTACAGTTCCTTAATAAATGGCTGGTGCAAGAGGGACACTCTGACTCTCTATCTCCTTGAAAGCAGGAAGTAAGTCTCTCATGTGAAAGGTGCAAAAGCCTATGTGAACAACCCTTGGTACTTCTTTAATTTACTGCCCCAAGCCCAAACTCTGTTTAGATTCTTCACCAATTGAGTATCCCAAGCCTAAGTTTCTTTGGCCTGTAAATTCCCCATAACTTTATTCTGTGATGAAATTAAGCCTCACTTTCTGTTATAGTTGGGGAGGGATCTGTAAAGCACCTTGGTTTTTAAAGCAAAAGTTTGTTACTGGAACAAAGTGTACCCCCAAAATAGTCTGATGCTCAAGATGTCTGTGTTCCCTTCATGTGATAGTTCAGGGCAGGTGGGGGTCGGGGCCCGGGCTCTGTCCTCCTTGTTTCTCTTCCCGGCTTTCAGGTGGAGGGCTCCAACCAGCAGGGGATGGGGGGACCATATGGCACCATGCCCTCCATCCTAGGACACAGGCTGGGCAAGGCCCTCACCACCTCCAGCACTTCCATTTGGAGCTGCAGTGGGTGGGAAAGCTGGGAGGTGCAGGCTGGCTGTGAACAGGAAAAAGGGACGTGGGCTCTGGTGGACAGTTGGGCGGCTCTGCTGTGGCAGGGTCACCTGGAAGCTGGCGCACAGCCTCTGGTCCTGTGAAACATGAGTACACATCAGCATGCAGTCTCTGATGCTTTGTGGTTCTGGAAATCCTATAGGAGGTGGTTCAGAGCAGATTAAGGTAATGCTCTCAGTGGAGGTGGTGAAGCCAAAGGTCTGCCCTTCAGACTGAAGGTGCTAATGTGGGTGTATATACAGGACAAAACCATCTCGTGTGAATGTAGATCAGGCTCGTTTAAGATCAGTGCAGCCGTGGGGCTTCCCTGGTGGTGTAGTGGTTGATAATCTGCCTGCTGATGCAGGGCACACAGGTTCGAGACGTGGTCCGGGAAAATCCCACATGCCGCAGAGCAGCTATGCCCGTGTGCTACAACTACTGAGCCCCCACGCCTAGAGCCCGTGCTCCACAACAAGAGAAGCCACCACAATGAGAAGCCCGTGCACCGCAGTGAAGAGAAGCCCCCCTCGCCGCAACTAGAGAAATCCCGTGTGCAGCAACGAAGACCCAACACAGCCAAAAATAAATAAATAAATAAAATTTTAAAAAATCTTATAAAAGGAAAAAGAAAAAGATCAGTGCAGTCGTGTTATGCCTAAAATCTCATATCTTGTGCCTTTCCTCGGGGACAGCTTCCTCAGTTCTTGAGGCTACTGTAACTCACATACAGGGGAATGGAGAGTGGGCTATCTAGTGTGAGACCTTCTTTACCCTGTGTGTGAGTCTGCTTGGGGCTGCCATAACAAACACCACAGACCGGGGAGCTTGAACAACAGACCTACCTCCTAGTCCTGCATGCCGTCTGAGATCAAGGTGTCTGCAGGCTGGTTTTTTCTTGAAGCTTCTCTCCTTGGTGTGTAGACAGCCATCTTCTCTTCACATGATCTTCTGTGTCCTAATCTTCTGGTAGGACATCAGTCTTACTGGATTAGGATCCACCCTAGTGACCTCATTTTACCTTGATCACCTCTTTAAAAACCCCATCTCCAAATACAGCCACATCCTGGGGTCCTGGGGGTTAGGGATTCAGCATGTGAATTTTCGGGGGCACAACTGAGCCCACAGCATCCTGCTTAGGAACTAACATGTGCCTCAGTCCTTCCTTCCCTCAAGTCCCATGGGGAACATGCGATAGCTCAGGGAGAGGCCACTCGTGCAGTGTTTGTGTCCCAGTTGGGGAGCCCTTCTCTGCTCTCTTTGATCAGGCAGCAGCAGTACCAGCCCCATCCTGAGGTGAGCAGTTCTGGGGTTTGGTGCCATCTCGCCTGGCCTGCTGAGGTGCTCAGTATCAGGGAACCAAGAGCCAGCAGCCTCGTGGGGATGCCGGGGACTCTCAGGGCCTTGGCAGATGTCTCTCCCAGCAGATACTCTAGCGAAAGTGGGGAAACATTTGGGGATTACATGTGGGAGAGAGTCACAGTCTCGTTTATGCTTCAGAAAGACCACGTTGGGGTGGGAT